>NW_027263188.1:0-55000 GCF_902827115.2 Pseudochaenichthys georgianus
CACTTTGACTAAAGTACACGATCTGAGTACTTCCACTTTGACTAAAGTACACGATCTCAGTACTTCCACTTTGACTAAAGTACACGATCTGAGTACTTCCACTTTGATTAAAGTACACGATCTGAGTACTTCCACTTTTACTAAAGTACACGATCTGAGTACTTCCACTTTTACTAAAGTACACGATCTGAGTACTTCCACTTTTACTAAAGTACACGATCTGAGTACTTCCACTTTTACTAAAGTACACGATCTGAGTACTTCCACTTTTACTCAAGTACACGATCTGAGTACTTCCACTTTGACTAAAGTACACAATCTGAGTACTTCCACTTTGACTCAAGTACACGATCTGAGTACTTCCACTTTGACTAAAGTACACGATCTGAGTACTTCTACTTTTACTCAAGTACACGATCTGAGTACTTCCACTTTTACTCAAGTACACGATCTGAGTACTTCCACTTTGACTAAAGTACACAATCTGAGTACTTCCACTTTGACTCAAGTACACGATCTGAGTACTTCCACTTTGACTAAAGTACACGATCTGAGTACTTCTACTTTTACTCAAGTACACGATCTGAGTACTTCCACTTTTACTCAAGTACACGATCTGAGTACTTCCACTTTGACTACAGTACACGATCTGAGTACTTCCACTTTTACTAAAGTACACGATCTGAGTACTTCTACTTGTACTAAAGTACACAATCTGAGTACTTCCACTTTGACTCAAGTACACGATCTGAGTACTTCCACTTTGACTAAAGTACACGATCTGAGTACTTCTACTTTTACTCAAGTACACGATCTGAGTACTTCCACTTTTACTCAAGTACACGATCTGAGTACTTCCACTTTGACTACAGTACACGATCTGAGTACTTCCACTTTGACTAAAGTACACGATCTGAGTACTTCCACTTTGACTAAAGTACACGATCTGAGTACTTCCACTTTGACTAAAGTACACGATCTGAGTACTTCCACTTTGACTAAAGTACACGATTTGAGTACTTCCACTGTTACTAAAGTACACGATCTGAGTACTTCCACTTTGACTAAAGTACACGATCTGAGTACTTCCACTTTGACTAAAGTACACGATCTGAGTACTTCCACTTTTACTAAAGTACACGATCTGAGTACTTCCACTTTGACTAAAGTACCCGATCTGAGTACTTCCACTTTTACTAAAGTACACGATCTGAGTACTTCCACTTTTACTAAAGTACACGATCTGAGTACTTCCACTTTGACTAAAGTACACGATCTGAGTACTTCCACTTTGACTAAAGTACACGATCTGAGTACTTCCACTTTGATTAAAGTACACAATCTGAGTACTTCCACTTTTACTAAAGTACACGATCTGAGTACTTCCACTTTTACTAAAGTACACGATCTGAGTACTTCCACTTTTACTAAAGTACACGATCTGAGTACTTCCACTTTTACTAAAGTACACGATCTGAGTACTTCCACTTTGACTAAAGTACACGATCTGAGTACTTCCACTTTGACTAAAGTACACGATCTGAGTACTTCCACTTTTCCTAAAGTACACGATCTGAGTACTTCCACTTTTACTAAAGTACACGATCTGAGTACTTCTACTTGTACTAAAGTACACGATCTGAGTACTTCCACTTTTACTAAAGTACACGATCTGAGTACTTCCACTTTGACTAAAGTACACAATCTGAGTACTTCCACTTTGACTCAAGTACACGATCTGAGTACTTCCACTTTGACTAAAGTACACGATCTGAGTACTTCCACTTTTACTAAAGTACACAATCTGAGTACTTCTACTTTTACTAAAGTACACGATCTGAGTACTTCCACTTTGACTAAAGTACACAATCTGAGTACTTCCACTTTGACTCAAGTACACGATCTGAGTACTTCCACTTTGACTAAAGTACACGATCTGAGTACTTCCACTTTTACTAAAGTACACGATCTGAGTACTTCCACTTTTACTAAAGTACACGATCTGAGTACTTCCACTTTGACTAAAGTACACGATCTGAGTACTTCCACTTTGACTAAAGTACACGATCTGAGTACTTCCACTTTTCCTAAAGTACACGATCTGAGTACTTCCACTTTTACTAAAGTACACGATCTGAGTACTTCTACTTGTACTAAAGTACACGATCTGAGTACTTCCACTTTGACTAAAGTACACAATCTGAGTACTTCCACTTTTACTAAAGTACACGATCTGAGTACTTCCACTTTGACTAAAGTACACAATCTGAGTACTTCCACTTTGACTCAAGTACACAATCTGAGTACTTCCACTTTTCCTAAAGTACACGATCTGAGTACTTCCACTTTTACTAAAGTACACGATCTGAGTACTTCTACTTGTACTAAAGTACACGATCTGAGTACTTCCACTTTTACTAAAGTACACGATCTGAGTACTTCCACTTTGACTAAAGTACACAATCTGAGTACTTCCACTTTGACTCAAGTACACGATCTGAGTACTTCCACTTTGACTAAAGTACACGATCTGAGTACTTCTACTTTTACTCAAGTACACGATCTGAGTACTTCCACTTTTACTCAAGTACACGATCTGAGTACTTCCACTTTGACTAAAGTACACGATCTGAGTACTTCCACTTTGACTAAAGTACACGATCTGAGTACTTCCACTTTGACTAAAGTACACGATTTGAGTACTTCCACTGTTACTAAAGTACACGATCTGAGTACTTCCGCTTTGACTAAAGTACACGATCTGAGTACTTCCACTTTTACTAAAGTACACGATCTGAGTACTTCCACTTTTACTAAAGTACACGATCTGAGTACTTCCACTTTGACTAAAGTACCCGATCTGAGTACTTCCACTTTGACTAAAGTACACGATCTGAGTACTTCCACTTTTACTAAAGTACACGATCTGAGTACTTCCACTTTGACTAAAGTACACGATCTGAGTACTTCCACTTTGATTAAAGTACACGATCTGAGTACTTCCACTTTTACTAAAGTACACGATCTGAGTACTTCCACTTTTACTAAAGTACACGATCTGAGTACTTCCACTTTTACTAAAGTACACGATCTGAGTACTTCCACTTTTACTAAAGTACACGATCTGAGTACTTCCACTTTTACTAAAGTACACGATCTGAGTACTTCCACTTTTACTAAAGTACACGATCTGAGTACTTCCACTTTGACTAAAGTACACGATCTGAGTACTTCCACTTTGATTAAAGTACACGATCTGAGTACTTCCACTTTGACTAAAGTACACGATCTGAGTACTTCCACTTTTACTAAAGTACACGATCTGAGTACTTCCACTTTTACTAAAGTACACGATCTGAGTACTTCCACTTTTACTAAAGTACACGATCTGAGTACTTCCACTTTTACTAAAGTAAACAATCTGAGTACTTCCACTTTTACTAAAGTACACGATCTGAGTACTTCTACTTTTACTAAAGTACACGATCTGAGTACTTCCACTTTTCCTAAAGTACACGATCTGAGTACTTCCACTTTGACTAAAGTACACGATCTGAGTACTTCCACTTTGACTCAAGTACACAATCTGAGTACTTCCACTTTGACTAAAGTACACGATCTGAGTACTTCCACTTTTCCTAAAATACACGATCTGAGTACTTCTACTTGTACTAAAGTACACGATCTGAGTACTTCCACTTTTACTAAAGTACACGATCTGAGTACTTCCACTTTGACTAAAGTACACAATCTGAGTACTTCCACTTTGACTCAAGTACACGATCTGAGTACTTCCACTTTTCCTAAAGTACACGATCTGAGTACTTCTACTTGTACTAAAGTACACGATCTGAGTACTTCCACTTTGAGTAAAGTACACAATCTGAGTACTTCCACTTTGACTCAAGTACACGATCTGAGTACTTCCACTTTGACTAAAGTACACGATCTGAGTACTTCCACTTTTACTAAAGTACACCATCTGAATACTTCCACTTTTACTAAAGTACACGATCTGAGTACTTCTACTTGTACTAAAGTACACGATCTGAGTACTTCTACTTACTGATATGTGCTCTGCTGTCCTGCTGTGTGTGACCTCACTCAAATAACATTCACAGTTGCTATGAATACAGCTATGCTTATTTCACTCTTCTGCAAAGGAACATGTTGAAAATCAGTTAGAAGGAGTAGACACAGATACATCGTTACGTTCCCACAAACCGCGTATAGCCTTACAGTCTCCGGGAGCAAACAGGACCAGCGTTCCACAGCGTTCCAAACTAACTTCACAGCATGATTTGGAACATTTTGAGTCTGAGCGAAACTAGACTCAGAAGAAAGCTACAATAGTTGAAGATGGTATTTCATTGTTATATGGAGAAATGTAATTGACAACAGTATAAAGTGGTAATAATGAGTTGTGTAAAGTTGAAGTTTATCCTGAAGGCTTTAGCAGTCTGCACAGAACAGGACCATGCTCTGCTCGGGGGCTGTGAAGTGATCTCAGGGCGTCAGGGGGGGATGGGGCGGGATGAAAGTTTAAGTAGAGTCAAAGTGTGAGGGTCTGCCCTAAGAGCATCAGATCAGAGCAGCATCACTGTTAGGTGGTCCCAGTGCCCTGAGAGCATCACTGTTAGGTGGTCCCAGTGCCCTGAGAGCATCACTGTTAGGTGGTCCCAGTGCCCTGAGAGCATCACTGTTAGGTGGTCCCAGTGCCCTGAGAGCATCAGGTCAGAGCAGCATCACTGTTCAACACACTCTCACTCCCTAAGCGTCCAGGAGCGACGTTTGGTCAGTGTCCGTGGCGTGCAGTTGTGACGCTCCTAGGCTCCTTTAGCGTCATAAAGGGACGCAAATAGCTTTCAACTGATTGCAATGTATTCCCATCTGCGTCAGGATTTGACGCTCATGGAAGCACGGCATTCGTTTATGTCAGCTGCCCTTAAAGGCAATTATTTTTCCCCTTCAATTCGGAGAAACAAATATTTTTTCGGAGTAAAGGATGGCAGAAGACACTACACTACCCAGAATCCCCAGCTATCGTTTGGACTACACCATGTGCTCTGTTTGACAAACCCCGTTTTTTTCACCATTCATTCCGATGGCTGTGGCTATGTCACATGATCTTCAAATTTCTCCCTGCAGAAAAAGAAAACATGGCCGAACTTCGTTTTATTCTCGGTGGAAAATGCCTATTTTAAAGTTAGTTTGGCCATAAAAATGCGTTTTGATGTCATTTGATGCGAGAAATATGAGTTGTTATTTCAGATTATGTGTGCAGTGGATGTACATGATCTTTAGTTTTCTAGTTATTATGAAGATTACTTCAGGAAATCGCGACGTTTTCATTGTTACCAAGGTGGTTGCTAGGGACGCTGCTATCGATATTATTTCTGTTATGTTGTGTAACTGTTTAATGGTGTTATCTTTATTGCTACCCCCTTCCCCGTCAATGTATAGTGTTGGTCCACAGCGCAAACATATTAGTTTAACAAAATCCGCATCTAAAGATAGCCTACGTTATTTTTCCCTGTGCAATTCCAGTCTCACATCTCACATCGTCATTAACAAATACCGGAAACAGACTGAAAACATTTAAAAAAAATAAAATAATACTTAATTCCGAGTGCTCTTGGTTTTCTCTTTGAAAGTCATCACATAACGGCATTGTAATACACGTTTCGGCTGCATTACATATTACATATCTGCCGTAGTTCTGTATTTATAGAGCCCTGATGAGAAGACTTCTAGACAAACATGAGGAACTGAAAAACGTGACGTGGATCATAAATATATCAGCCATTAAACAACATCTTACATTTCTTTTCACACAATACGTCTCCTTGCAGTATCAACACTAATTCGGCTGACTTTTATATTTGATCCAATTGGTAGATAGGCTATATTTACACCATAAAGGTGCACAGCTGATATAAAGGGACACCTGGTGGTTAAAGCATGTTATTGAATTTAATTATTTTTATTATTAGATATTAATACGATCCCTATAATGTATATTCATTACTCGTTATTCTCTACTAATAGTTAATTAAAGACTGTATGTAATGACTATTTTGCACATCCCTTTCAAGATTTCAAGATTTTCTAAGGTTTATTGACATATCATATAGGCCTACACAACTATGGTGTAGTTCTGCACTGAATGAAAAACTTGGGTCGCAGGTTCCTCAATAGTGCATTACAAGACATCTATCAATATGTGTGCATACCTCCAGCAATGTTAACTATATTGAAGCACTTATTTTAACTGATATTATACATAATGTATTATACTCTTATAAGATGTATGTAGATATTTCATCTCCGGCCTTGTCAGGTATTGAACAATCAATAAATAAAGAACACAGAATTGTTGAATATAAAAATTTGATTATACTAAATGATTTTCAAATAAACACAACTGCATATTTAACTGGTACACATGCTGATGTAACGCAAATGTTTCAACTTGGGATCAATAAAGTATATCTTATCTTAAGCTGATCGATGGCTACTGCCATATTTGCAAAATGTGCCTCTGAACCTTGACAAGTGCATGTTTCAGGCTTATCCATTAATGTAATGTAATATTATCACAGGGGTCACAAACATAAGACCAGCTGTTAAATAAAGCTCTTCTGACCTTAGCTGGCATGTGGGTATATATATTTATACTGCCCATAATGGGCACAAGCAATTTTCACCCATTTATTAATTATATGTTTTAAATGTGAGTGTTTCCTGTCCCCTAAACCTCCAGGGATGTACACAGTTTAATACTGATAACTTCTTATTATGGGAAATACGAAAACGTCTTTTAAAACTACAACTCCCAGTAGAGACGTGCCATAGAGAACATGTTGCGAAACACAATAGCCAGCATGTGTAGTTCTGGGGACGGGGTGGGGGAGGGGGGGACGCGGTGGACCCGTTCAAATCCAGTTTTGGACAGTCTGCCGTGGTTCCATCCCATTTCAAGTGCTTCGAGAATCGGCTTAACCCTCGGAGCACACTCTCCAATCACAGAGCTTGAGGACTATCACGGGGTTTGTCAAACAGAGCACATGGTGTAGTCCAAACGATAGTTGGGGATTCTGGGTAATGTAGTGTCTTCTGCCATCCTTTACTCCGAAAAAATATTTGTTTCTCCGAATCGAAGGGGAAAAATACAAAAGCATTGCACACAATTTAAGCCAATCAATGTTGTGTAATTAACAAGGATAATCTGGTGTTTTTTAGTCGATGAGTAATGCAGATATCACTGTAAAATCAATCGACAGTAAGGGGAATACTTACTTCCGGGTGTACAATTCTCAGTTATCCAATGAGAATGGACGCTCACATTGCCTTTAAGGGCAGCCGACACAAACGAATGCCGTGCTTCCATGAGCGTCAAATCCCGCCGCAGATGGGAATACATTGCAATCAGTTGAAACCTATTTGCGTCCCTTTATGACGCTGAAGGAGCCTAGGAGCGTCACAACTGCACGCCACGGACACTGACCAAACGTCGCTCCTGGACGCTTAGGGAGTGAGAGTGTGTTGCACTGTTAGGTGGTCCCAGTGTTTGGCTAACCTGATACGGATTCTACCTTCACACATGACATCAATTGTATTCTTACATAATTTTAAAAGTATACTGTTTTAATTCTATTTTGAGATGTTTTCTAGTATTGTTTATTTCTACACTTTAAATGTCTACTTATGTGCAATGCCTTGTTTTGTTGTTTTTTATGCTGCTGCAACGCAAACATTTCCCAACTTGGGATCCACAAAGTACCTCTTATCTTACCTTACTAATTTGAGTGAGCTGAGGCATGGCGCTACGGGTCGAGGCACGCTCCCTGGCCAGGATGCGGTACTTCTGCTCTCAAGAGTAGGGCCATTTTGGCTTCAGGCGACACTGAGCAATTCTCCTATCAGGTATGAACAGGTTCGCCTCTCACGCCTGTTCTCTTTATACATCCATGGCTAACTCTGGAACAGGACATTGCTTGAGGCATTATCAGAAGCTCTCCAAGTCCCAAGCGTGCTCCCGCTGTGTGGGCTAGCCTGGATGCTAGCTGGCCAATAAGCCGATACAGATAAGGGAGGTCTCCTGTCCCGTGCCTGTGTTGAGAGCAGTTGTGACGGCCTCACAGACAGAGGGTGCAACAGGAAATACCCATTGTATTAGAGCTGGGGTTAGGAGCTGAAGGACAGTTGGAACGTTTATTGGAATATTGATATTTCTAAATCTAATACATTTCTAAATGTAATGTGTGTTTATAAGTCAAAGCCATTCGTCTACTTGCCAGCAATGTGAACCTGGAAATTAGCACAAGTTGAATGTATTCATATTACAGTCATTTGCATTATGGCAACAACTGCTTGGACAATGTGGACACTATTGGATTGGTGTGGGGGTTATTCAGGATGCTGAATCCGTTTCTGTCACGTTCAGAGTTCAAAACGATCATTTGAACCCACCTGAATAGTGGCCATATCTCATCTCTCTGTAGTTCGATGTTGATGTTTTGGAGGAAGCTTCTTCATTTGAAATAATGTATATAAGTTAGTTATAAGCTGTAGGATTTACCTGAACACAATGATATTTTACTTTTGTTTTTATGGTTTTATTTTGAATCATGATTAGTAATATGTATATTGCACTACACTCCGTTTCCTACATACCTATATTTTATGTAAATATTGTCTTTATTTTTCATTTGTTGCAATAATCTTAGCTTTCATAAAAGTAAAACATGTTTAAACTTATTTGTATTTTATTTTTGGTTATGTATTCTTCTTTCTGTTTCTCTGTATGCAACACGTATACCAAAGCAAGGTCCTCGTACGTGTAAACCTACCTTAAAAGTGTGTGTGTGTGTGTGTGTGTGTGTGTGTGTGTGTGTGTGTGTGTGTGTGTGTGTGTGTGTGTGTGTGTGTGTGTGTGTGTGTGTGTGTGTGTGTGTGTGCGCGTGCGTGCGTGTGTGTGCGTGTGTGTGTGTGCATGTGTGTGTGTGTGTTGTTGACAGTGTCCTGTTCACTCTTTCCCCAAAGTTCCCTCTTCTCTGCTGCTTCCCTGAAAAAAAGAAAAGATGAAATTAAATGTGTGTGTACATTTGATCATGTCTGCTATCGCCTTTTGAAAATTACAGGTAGCCGAGTGTTTAACATTCTCTTGTCAAGCGTCCTCCTGCTGGGACAATAAATGCCTGTCCAGTTTTGCTCACAGCGGCATCTGCAGATTACAAACAGCAGGAGCAGGCAGCCTGAACCCAGCCGGAGATAAGGAGCTGTCGTCGCTTCAGGAGCCCGCTGCTTCTGATATCTGCAAACAACTAGAATGGCAAATGTACCGTAACTTCACCCACTCATCCCCCCCCCCCCCCCCACACCTGGAATCAGGGTGCATATTCTTGTGTGTTTTTGTCTTTTGGGAATCTGTTTTGATGAGAAGGGGGGTGGGGGGCTAAATGACTGCACACACAGAGTGAGCTTTCCCATGCAGCTGTTCAGTTCCAGGAGCAGGTAGGTGTGGATGATTGCAACTGAGTTCTTATTCTACTTTGTGGAGTTTCTGTCTGACTGTATGTGAGTGTGGAGGGTGAAACGTGATTTGGTGTCTAAGCTGTGACAATTGAGGAGCCAGGGAATGTGGGGGAGACACAGGAGGCCCTGACAGCAGATGATTCAGCAGCCACAGACGGAGAAGTCCATCTGATTTAGATTAAAACACAATGAAAAGAAATGTGACTTATTCTTCCCTTTTTATTAGTAATTCTCTGCGCCACAAATACACGTATTCTTCCTTTAAATGTCAATACTCGCCACGGTTTACTGAGTAGCATATCAGTTTTCTGTTTGAACATTTCAAAACCTTATTCCTTTTTCTGAACTGAATTCAGAAAGTTTAAAGCGGAACACATCTGTATAAGTTCTCATGACAGACGTGTGCCTGCAGTCCTGCAGACATGAAGTCTGTCTGAACATTGTTCTCTTGTCCAGATGTCCGCCCCCTTCTCTATCGTCAGCAACTATGTGACGGACAGCAGCTTACAGACACATTCTACTGGTCGAAAATAAATGTATCAAACATGAATAAATGGGGGTGGGCAGATATGCAAATTATTGAGCGGTATTTTGTAATATCTTAATCAGCAAATGGAAATGGAGGATTTGAATGAATTCCTCAGGTGTAAAGCAGAGTATAGTGATTGCTTTTTTTTGCAGCTACAGTCAGAATTCCAAATAATTGTTTTGTTTGGAAGTTTGTGGGAATTGAATGAAGGACCCCAAAAAGAAATGTGTCCCAATTAAAGGGGATTTTTGTCTGCAGTACAATTTGGATTTCTTAACCAGTTGAGCCCCCGTTGAGGGATTCTGGGTAGTGTAGTGTCTTCTGCCATCCTTTACTCAGAAAAAATATTTGTTTCTCCGAATCGAAGGGGAAAAATACAAAAGCATTGCACACAATTTAAACCAATCAATGTTGTGTAATTAACAAGGATAATCTGGTGTTTTTTAGTCAATGAGTAGTGCAGATATCACTGTAAAATCAATCGACAGTAAGGGGAATACTTACATCCGGGTGTACAATTCTCCGTTATCCAATGGGAATGGACGCTCACATTGCCTTTAAGGGCAGCCGACACAAACGAATGCCGTGCTTCCATGAGCGTCAAATCCCGCCGCAGATGGGAATACATTGCAATCAGTTGAAAGCTATTTGCGTCCCTTTATGACGCTGAAGGAGCCTAGGAGCGTCACAACTGCACGCCACGGACACTGACCAAACGTCGATATTGGACGCTTAGGGAGTGAGAGTGTGTTGCCACTGCAGCCTGTGCATCTCAACCCCCCCCCCCCCCCAGCAACCCTATATCCACCAGTTAGATGAAATACAACTAATGTGTTGTGTTATATTAGCTGTACAATTGACCACATATGGTGTTCTTAGTTTCCATACCTCCTGTGTTTTACGAGCGACTTATCAAGTCTTGGCAAACAGCATAAAACACGATTAAACGTGATAGTATATAAAAACCATGCTCGTATCTACAACCTATAGAAATGCAAAACGGCGTCAGTTTAGACGTAATTCTGTCCTCCTGCTTACCGCATCATTCATGAGGAAACATTTCATAACATTAACACAACATATTCGAGGTGGTTTTAAATAACATATCCGTATTTATTTATTTCTCCAAGCTATGTGTTTGTGTGCACTGAGGAGTCTCAAACAGGCGTTTGATTAATCATTTTAAGATTGGCTTTAATCAATGTTTGAAAATGAATTCTTCATATATGATAAATGAGAGGTAACTTTCTATTTATGGTATTATTTCCACACATTTCTCTCCATTCTTCCTTCTGCCAACGGTGTCGCAGTTTCTCGTCTCTCCCGTTGTTGTGCTTAGTGCGTACGCATGGGTTAGAGTTTGCGTGGAGGACCGCACATTTTCCCGTCAAGTTAGTATTTTATCAATCACAAACATTGCGTAGAAACTGGCGTACGCCATCTTTTGAGCGTATATCCCTTTATAAATGAAGCCCCAGGTGAGGTAAAGGTTCTCAGTGGGTCTCAAACGGTTTGGTCACCATTTATGTAAACACATATTTCCATTTGAGGGGGTAGTGATGAGTAAAATATGCATGAATAAATAAATAAAAAGTTAAATAGGTGAAAAAAGGTAAGATACACTTTTAAAACTTGTTGAGAGCTAAACCTATAGTCTTTGCTTCTGCCTCAAAGAGGAGCAGGGGGAGAGGAGGGAGAGGGGGGAGACAGGAGAGGCTGACTCAGGAGCACAGACACACTCAACTATAAATGAACCAAAAATAAATAAATAAACAAGTTTCAGTGTTTTTTTCATATTGGAAATGGGATGTTATTGGTTATGGCCATGATTTCATATAGGTGTTTCCATAGATCTAGTCTCTTTATTTTCCCCTCAAAGTGCACCAGATTGATGCATTTCACTCCAACATTTTAAAAAAAATCTTACCGGGGGAGCATGCCCCTGGACCCCCCTAGAGGATTTGAGGTCCACCCCCACTTAAAATCACATGGACAGGTTCCTAAATACATTTACCATTTTTTTTTTTAAACTATAGGGCTATCACTATGGGCCCTGCCTGTACCTGTTCGCTCTGCCATGGCGTGAAGGGTCTGCTAACAAGCGACCATCAGAAAGGTTAAAGGGGACATATCATTTTTTTTAAAGCTCAATGAATAACAAAGAAGACCTTGGACCGGCACTTTTCAAATTTTGTCCGGAAGATTTAAACTTTAACGTTGTTGGTCGAGTTTCAGACACGCCCACAGGCAAGCTTCAACACACGCTGCTGTGTGGACGGGCCGTAAGGGCAAAGCGGCGGAGCCGAGGCGGGACTTCCTGCCACCGAGCTGGAAGTTCCAGAGCTAGCTGAAGCTACCAAGCTAAGCTAACATGCTCCCCATCTGCACACTGCCGTTGCATTTTACGTTTCTAAGGTAAGCGGACATGAAACTATTCAGCAAAACTATAAATAATAATCTAAGTTATTGAGTTTTTAGCATAATACTTCAGAACCTTAAAATCCCTTAACGTTATGCAATTGTGCTAAATTCAACACTGGAATCGAGCAAATATTAATATGTTTGCATGACATTAGTTATTTATATTTTGATATCACTTAACTATACGTTTAATACATTTAAGTCAAGCTAAGGTACATGTGATGGGAGCTAGTTAGTGCTCTTACCTGTGAGGCCTCCTCCAAACAGCATAATAACCAGACTGTATCATTAAAACTAAGTACCAGTTCTAGATCCTTGACTTTAGACAAACAATTCAAAAGACAAAATGTATTTAAAGACCAATCTTTATTTGAAGGTGCCTCTTAACCTGAGATATTAGTTATACAGTAATAGTATTGACAATCTAAAAAAACTGGGCAACTCAACAGTCAACTTTATATTTCTTATTGTCTAAAGCATTTATTATTTTCATTTCCCCCTCTCATATTCAGTGTGGACGGATTTATTTAAAACATTTGATTAACTTTTGGTTCACATTTCAATAAATTGTATTTGTATTTGCATCCTTTTGTCCATTATTCTTACTGAAAATGTTAGATTACACATTCACATCTGACTGAAGATTGGCCCCATTTATTTGTGACGTTGCAAACTCTGCGGTACAAGGCACAAGCAATGTGAAGCTCATAAAGTGAGGCAAATAGAAATAATCAGCTGATGGAGTGTAGATGTGGAAATATGTGCATTCGATCAGCTGACTGTGTTTTTACAATACAAGTAGTTTCTTAGTGAAGGTCCTGTACTGGTCTTAAAATCTCATAGCATCAGCTTTTAATGTTCCTCTTGGATGTTCTTCTTGACCCTCAGAGAAGGAGAAAATGTCGTGTCTTTCAGGCATGTCCTTTCCTAACAAAAATGACAGGAAACATAAAACATATTATTGCAGAACAAGTGTGTTATTTATGAAAGCGGTGTGTTTAGGGGCTGTAGATATCATTATTTTGTAATTGTAATGTTTTTTTTTTATTTCAACAGTGAGCTACAAAGACGATCAGATTATGAATGAACAGTATGAAGTTCATCAACATTGAATTATATGTTATTATCAAAATAATATTGAACTGTTATCAAAACGTAGTGCAACTGTAGAAGCTTGCTCTGTTGTCTCACTGAAAGAATAACTTTTACCACGTTTTTACAGACTATTGTCTGTAAAAACGTTGAGAGATAAATAGTAGCAGTTCTCACTATGTGTTAAATATCTTTGCCTTCAATACATTAAATTAGAAAGCTGACAAAATCATAGTGCTTGTTAACATCTAAATGTTGCATGGAAAAAACCCTCAACTTAACTGATGTGTAGGTGATCTAGTATTTAGTATTGTTTAATGGAATGTATATCAGTGTATTCAAGTCAATACTTCATTTATTTTAACCAATATCTTTCTTGATTCTTTGTACAGTATGAAAAAAAGAGTCTTTGTACCTGAGCTGAAGTTCACTGCTGTGAGGAGTCCAGTTCTGTCTCTCACTCTCTGGTCCAGCCTGTCTGCATCACCTGGACACCTTAAACAAACAGATATATATATATATATATGTAAAGTACCATGTGTACAAACAATATAACTGATTCTCTTCTGTTGAACATGTTGGATTGTGTATTGTCCGAGTCAGGGTCCTTTTTATTTTACTGTAACTTTGGAAGTTGTGTTACCAATGCTTACTGTTTATTTGATACCCATTTGGTAATGCAATTAATAAAAACAACAAGGTTTGGGTTCGTTCTTCAGATGACTGTGACGTTAACGTGTAAGCTCAATAATGAACTCCAGCTCAACCAACCATATTGTAATATCTAAGTAATCATCTTGAAATATGACATTAATAATTGTAATATACACACATCTTATTGTGAGGTTGATTTCACATACACTACTTCGACATTAGCTTGTCTACATACTTGAGCATCGCCAATTTAAATTAACCTTAGCGATGCATACAGTTCCTCCTACATAATAAAATATCTCTAAGTTACAAGGATGACCTTATTTTATCAACCTCAAACAGAAGCCGTTTGTTGTACAGTATTATCCCACTTAACGCTTAACACTTGTCTATTTCGTTTTAATCTTTATATATATAGTCTCTGATTTTAACTTGGAGGCTTCTATTAGCATCGTTAGCACCGATGTAGCTACCACTCACTTACACGCTAACCCAAGCCTTAACATTAATTACGTAGCTGATTCAAATCATTAACACATAAATAAAGTACTCGAATTTCACTTACCGCAACACCGCATTCATGCACCGTCTGTTTTAACCGCAGAGCGAGTCACAATAGTCCGATATATAAGCATGAAGAACAAACAACCACGGCCGGCTTCAAGTTGTGTTCCCTGGATGAGCTGAGCAGGCAGAGTCCCTGTAGCTTCACGGAGCAGCTAGCAGAGAGACAAGAAGCTAGCAGCAGCAGCCACTGTCACTCAATGTGACCACGCCCTAATATATGCATAACTTTAAGGCTTAATATTAATTAAACAGATTAGTTGAGAAAAGATTCACCCCCCCAATCCATATTCATGAAGGGGGGATCTCACTATTCAGAGAATATTGTTTTTTAAACCACAATGTAAACATGTTTATTTCTGCTGTAAATTTGGGCATTTTAACATGGGGGCCTATGGAAATGGCTCCCTTCTGCAGACTGCTCCTACTGGCCACTAGATGAACTGCAGTGTGTGGCACTTCCATATTGGCATCCCGGCTCTTCCCCAGAGTTTGCCGCTTGGGTTACGGCCCCTACACACGGCGGCGTGCGTTGCCGCTTCAACGCTTCTGCCCATTCACTTTGAATGGGGTGACGTCACGATTCGCCGAACTGCATTGTGGGAGCAAAGCGTAGCTTCTCTCGAGGTGCTCGCTGCAAAAGTAGAGCAATGTTCTACTTTTGCCGCCTCGACGGAGGCGTCAGCCAATCAAATCCCTCGTATGTAAATCTGACAGTACAAGCAGTAGCCAATCAAACCGGGTGTATGTTGGGAGAGCCAGACCGCAGTTATTTCCCATATGTCAACAAAAGGAGGAGAAAATGATCGTGGCGGTAGGGAACATACAGGGATACAAACCGGAGGAGCCAGGCATTGGGGGAGGTGGCAAAGACAGTGGGGGAAACTGATAGGTTTTCGCTTGTTTGGGGAGTTTATATCCAGTGTATTTCGTTTGAATGGACAGCTAGCAAGCATAGACAGTATATTTAGCCAGCATGGATGTAGCATGAATGCTTTGCTTTGTATGTCCGGGGCGGGACATTCATGTGGTTGGTTGTTGGTCGGGCTGCTCGCGTTGACTCCCCAAGCTCAAGACACGCCCACCGCCAAGCGGCAACGCACGGCGCCGTGTGTAGGGGCCGTTACGGTACGTCCACACAGCAGCTTTAAACAAATCTTCCAACGCTTCTCTGCCCATTGACTTTGAATGGGGATGACGTCACTTTGCCTCGCTTTTCGCCGAACTGCATTGTGGGGGAGCGAAGCAAAGATTTCCAGGATTTTCAGGATTCAAAAGTTGAGCAATGTTCAACTTTTGAAGCTGAGCTGGAAGCGTCAGCCAACCAAATCCCGTTTATGCAAATCTGACAGTAGAAGCGCTAGCCAATCAAACCGCGTGTAAGCAGGGAGAACCAGACCGCAGTTCATTTCCTCATATTCCAAACGAGAAATTACGGTAGCAAATCACCCGGTTCTTTACGACCAGAACTATTAACGGGATACAAACCGGAGGAACCAGGCATGGAGGGAGGTGGCAGAGACAGTGGGTGAAACTGGTAGGTTTTCGCCTGTTTGGGGAGTTTATATATATATATATTGCTCGCATTAAATCCCCGGGTTTTTTTGCTTTGTATGTCGGGGGCGGGAGATTCATGTGATTGGTTGTTGGTCGCAAAAAATCCCCAAGCTTTCAGACACGCCCAGCTCCAAGATTTTCAAGGTTTTTGAAAAGCTGCTGTGTGGACATACCGTTAGACGTTAGGAGTTGATTTCTGGATTATCCGACCGCAACCCGATTCTACGTGGAACGAGCTAATATTCAATTCCTCCTCTCATTGATGAAAGGGGGTCCTCCCTCCACTCGTTCTTCTGTGCCTGATATCGCGTACATATGAGGATTTAGACATTGTGTGTTCATTGTATAACTCCACATGCCTTTTCTCCTCGTATTCTCATTCATGACTTTTTATTTAATGCATTTTAACGGCTGTAATCATTGTTACCGTGAAGCCGGAAGTGGCGTCATGTAAACAACGGAATTGTCTTTCAATAAAGCTTTTTAGCAATAATAACATCTCGGTGTCAATAAATGTAGTGTTAAAGTCAGTGTGTTTTAGTGTGCAACACCACGTGTCATTTTCGCCTTAAATTCCCTTTTCTCAAAAACGTAAGATTAGCCACATGCACATAACCGGAGATGAAGAACTTTCAGAATAAAAGTTTTAAGTGAAGAGTGTGCGTGAACTTCCGTTTTTTTTAGAATAAAACAGCTTTAATTAAAACCGTAATATTTAATCTAAATTACGCCATATCAACATTGATTTTAATTTCTTACAGCGCTCTCTTTTCCTCTCCTGACAGCCTGTCAGTATCGTCTCATGCAGCTCGCTGATCCAGTATGAGTGACCCGACAGTGAAGAATAAATATATTTATAATTAGTTTAGGTTGTTCCAGAGGTAGATAAAATAGCTAAGTGTGTTAGGTCTAACTTGAAGTGTGTGTCACCGGTCTGTCACCGCGGGCGGAGCTACAGGTGATCCGGGAGAGCTTTCTAACGGAAACTCTGTTGTGTACATTATATATTTATTTACTATTTAGAGCAATAAAAATAACTATTCTTAACACAGCATTGCAGAAATATAATTAAGACCTGAGAAAGCATAAATTGACAACTGTTTATTTATCGGAAGGCAACATATCCAACATATTCCATTCTCTTTGGGCATGTAGATTTTGAAGAAACTAAAATCAATATAATAGCCTATTCTCGGCTAAAGTGCAGTATAGCACATATTTTAGCCTTCCTATGGGATAAAAGCAACATTTGCTCAACACTATTTTTCAAATCATAAGAAACCATTATAGCCTATATAAGGCAATACAAATCAATTCCAATAGCAGGAACAAAAAAATACATTTCAATAGACAGAACAAAATACAGGGCCTTTCTAAACATAAGCCTACTTCAAATGTAGACAATATTTAAACGGAAACAAAGAAAGGCTATAGCCAAATACTATAAAACATTCCTCAACATGTAGGCCTACATATCTTTTTACAACCTGCCATGGCTATTCTTTAGGCCTACTTCATACGCATCAACGGCAAGTTCTTGTTGATGAATATAAGCATCTCCGCATTTTTGGAAGTCAGCCTGTACCTCTTTTCATCTACAACATTCGCTGCTGTGCTGAAAAGTCGCTCGCTATCTACACTTGTGCATGGCGTGCAGAGGTAGGCTCGTGCAGCTTCTGCGAGTGCGGGGAAGCGGCTTTTATTGTCTTGCCAAAAAGCAAGCGGCTGTCCGCTTCGTGGGAGAAGTGGCTCTGACAAGTAGAGATTCATCTGTGGTGCGTTTTGGCTGCTGTTGTTGCTGCCAGCACCATGTTCCACATCTTCATCCAGTAACTCCTCATACGTAGCCTGCAAAGAGCCAGCTCGGGGTACTTTCTCTGGGGGCTCGGAGCCGCTCGCCTCCGGACGTTTCTCATGCTGTTCTGGGCTGGAACCTGAACGGGTGGCAAGGATACCCAAAAGCAGAACACGTAGCTGTGGCTTGAGTGCGTCTGAGAAATATCGGTCTTTGTACCTTTTTAACCAAAAAAGGAAACTGAAAACAAAAGAAAACAACATTATTAGTTGATGTACTTCCGTAGGTTAGATTATTTGCGGGTTTATAGCCTATATATACATTGCACAACTCTTAAGTGTTTTTTTATTAATTCTAAGATAATTGAACTTTTATCACCTCGGATCCAGAAGTGTGGCAATTGCATTCAGGCGCTGAGACGAAATGTCACCGAATCGCCTCTGGATCGCTTCCAACAAGGTGGCTTTTTATGTTTTCACGCCATGGTCCGTCTCAGCTGTTGTCTCAAGGAGACGAGTAAGAGCTCTAATGTATGGTATAACAACTGCAGCCGATGCAGTTGATGAGCTGATCTGTTGCGTTAGCTCTTTGAATGGTGCGAGGAGGGAAGACATACGTATTTTCAATCAATTTCCACTGATGGCCAGCGAGCGTTGAAGGCAGGTCATAGTCGGCTGCATAAGCGTTTCTGTTCGAGTAAACTCTGCAGCATATACAATGTACTATTCCACCTTGTGGCTACATCTTGTTGTAGTCGTTTTGTAGGTTGGCCAAGTTGTTGCTGAATACTTTGGAGTTGTGAGTATGCTAATGGGGAATGTTTAAAATGACCGACGATCCGTCCTGATCAATAAAGTGCGCAGTTAAAGAGCCTGTGACACGGTTTTCCCCCATCATCCAAACCCATCAATTTGAGTACATATTGTCCCCTTGAAAACCGTTACTAAACTGATTTTGGATATTTGTACTTTGATAACCATTAATCCTTCAATGTTGACAATTTTCTGGATCTTCTCGCGGATTCTTCAAGTCCCGCCAAATGATGGGTGACGTCATTGCGGGCACAGCGCTCCAGCTGCACCGTCCAGGATCCCAGCATCTGCATGTAAACCTTTATATATATACAGTCAGATGTAAACGCACGACGGCGCACACAGCAGCACGCTCAGACAGCGATGACAGGTTCATGTTGAACGTGTCTGAGAGCTCATATGAGGCTGAAGGATCGGTTTATGTTGTATCTGTTAGAAGTTTAGGAATGAGGTGCGTCAATATGGGCGATCATATGGTCATGTAGCCAGTGGTGGAATGGGACTACAAATCATCCCGGGACTCTCGACCGGCCCACTTCGGTACTGCTAGTAAATTGTCAACGGGGGGAGCGGGGGATGTAAAATACAAATATATATAATGTGTAATGTCTGTGTCTTTGACCTTAGCGCTGCTAGCCACCTGTGCCCTGTACTACGAAGCCAGTTCAACAGACCCTGGATATGTTTGAGTAACAAACAAACTAACAACAACAAACTAACACACGAGATCTCGCTAAGCGGTCCGACGACGCTGGTTATCAACTCGGTAAATCAAGCCAGGGTTTCTCTCTCCAGCTGAGAGCGCGTTCACGTCTAAGACACGCGTGGATCTGACTTTAATTACATTTGTCTCGAGTGTTTCGTCAACATAATGTGTTAAATAATACTTCTGCATCCAGTCTGTGACACTGTGAGTGTTGCACGGCCAGATGAGGCTGGAGAAGCTGACTCAGATAAGGAGATATATGATATATTATGATATTATATGATCGATGATCGACTGATTGATGATGTAATATGAATGATAAGTGCGACACGTCGGCGTCTTCTCTGCATACGGCAGTTTAAACTGTATTTCCTTTATCCTGTAATATGACTTGAGAGATTTAAACTCCGCACACTGAGTGATCTCTTTTCTATAGACGCCGGAGGCGGGCAGCGTCAGGTAAAAGAAGTTATTTAGCCTTCTCAAACCTGAGCCTCACGCGCCGCCTATGGGGGATGTGCTAGTTACTTATCCGACCGGCCCACTTCGGTACCGGCCCATCGGGATTCGTCCCGATGGCCAGTCCGCCACTGCACCCAGCCCACGTAAACTGTCAACGGGGGGAGCCTCGCTGCGGGGAAACGGTGGACCTAGTGTCCCGATCGGAGTGGGAATAATAATAATAATAATAATAATCCGTGCATTTTATCCATTAATTTCCCCAACATTGTGGTAAAAAACCACGTTTAATCCACGTTGGTGTACTACAACTACAAAAAGCATCGGTTTGTTTTCTCATCAGGAAATGCAGACCGGCTCAAACAAACAATTTTTAATCATCATCCTCACTCATCATTTAATGTATCATATGTTCGCCGCATTGACATGAAAGCACTAATAAATGTAGTTTCATCCACTTGAGTTTACAACCACAAAAATAATCGATTTGTTTTTATATCACATCCGACGGGAGGAAATTCAGCAGCTCTCACTCCCGATTTTTAATCCTAATGTAATCATCATCTTCACCACGATCATTTATGTTTATGTCGCCGAATTGACATGAAAGCACTGACAAATATGAATATACTGTAGTCAACTTCATTAAAACGTTATTAACGTGCCTAAACTCAGTAATTCACCATTTCTACGCATGACACAACACACTTTGTCCGTGTTTGGCTCTCGAAGCGTTCCCGCATTGACGTCACTTCCGGCTTCCCCCAAAACTTCAAAATGAGTGAAGGAATTTCCCCGCGATGTTCGAAATTATTGATATTTAACGAAACGGTATCGCTTTTTCTTTTTTAAACTGACGGTTCGAGATTACTAGTAGCCCAATATTTCATTGCACAACAGTTGTTGGGATGGTGTCACAGGCTCTTTAAACTTAACATGGACATGGGACATGCACTCGAGCTCCAGATGTCACTGGTAAAACTAATTGATGTGACATTGTCTTTTAAAATGCTGTCTATGTGTGTATACACTGTTTGGTATAACTGCGGCAGGCATACGTCTGTGAAATATTTACGCTCTTGAAGAATATAGCGTGGATCCAAGGTGGTAATAAGTCGTCGGAACCCGTCATCCTCCACTACAGAAAGAGGCTGCTGATCAAGTCCAATGAATTCCATTAGCTTTGCTGTTATTTCTTTTTGACTTCTTGCTGTCCCTGCTATAGGGTTCCTGTCGTTTAAATGTGTCACTAACTGGATGTGGATGGGAGTGGATGACGGAGTTTTTACTGACTTGGCGCTGGCTTGCCTTTCATACTCGCCGTATACTTTGACGTGATGAACTCTCAAATGTCGAAAGAAATTTGTGGTATTAAATTGTCGTTGTTGCGTTCCACCACGGGGGATTTCTGCTTCACACTCGTTGCATACCGCTATTTTACTGTCTGTTTCGGACACCTTGAAATACTGCCAGACTGGTGAAGCCATTTCGGCACTTGTTTTGCCCCGCATAGAGAAAAGTGTCATGTATTTTACGTCATCATTTTACGTCATGCGAGCGGCTCTCACGATCGGCATGTTTAGAGAGCACAGATCGATCGGCAGAGAGTGAGTCTCGGCCGATCTCGATCGGAGAATCCCTATTGTCAGATAAATGTGTGTATCCATTAGGTCAGGGGTTCCCAACCTTTTTTCACACAAGGGGGGTGGGCTCAACAGCGGTAATTAAAGTTTAAAAGTCTCAAAATGCTACAACTACTGTCACAAACTGGATGAATGTGAAGTGTGTTGTTAAAGGAGGATGAAAGCGTAATTAAGGAGCACTATTGGAGTGACTTTGATGGTTATTGGACTCAGGATTCATTCATTTGGATTCCCGCTGTATGAAGAAATTAAAGGACGGCGCAAGTGGAAACAATTCACAAAGGGATTACACTGTTTAAAACACACGCTCAAAGTAAGCCGGATTTTGCCGATGTGTTCATGAAGATTCAAAAGTCGTAAATAATCTACAAAATGGAGGAGACCGATCTGATCGGAGCAACTGTGACAAATAATCCAACTGAAACCGGCATGGACAATGACTATGTTTTAAAAATGCGCTTATCCAGACAAGCCTGGTTTGGACACTTTACGGGCAGAAGAAACATTTCTATTAAAGAAAGAATTATACATGTCTGTCTTTGTATGCCTTTATTAGCTACTAACTTGAATTTGTATTAAAATTAATTAATCAATTTTTTAAAATATTTTTATTCTAATGTAGAGACAAGGCTTTTAGCGACAATCATGTATTGCGTTACAATTATATGTAAAAAAATAAATAAAAAGTCTAAATACGATATTTGGCCTCAAATCATCTGAGGCCTGGCACCCCCTGCGATCTTTGGCGCGCCCCCCCAGGTTGGGAATCACTGCATTAGGTGAATACTCCTCTATAGCCGGATCCTCTCTGCCAGCTGATGCTCCTGAGGGACGGAACAAAGCGTACAGAATTAAGGAGTCAACACTCGACTTAACAGAGGTGGAAGGGGGACTCGGAACTTGAGTAAAAGTAGAAGTAACAGAGTAGGAATACTCTGTTACAGTAAAAGCCCTGCATCACTCTTAAAAGGCTTAAGTCAGAGGGAAGTCATTGTGTTAAAGTTAAAGTCCAGCTGCAAGATGTCTCTTATTGTGTCCAGTCTTGAGTCATCAGGTGTGTCATACAAGAGTCCAAATCATGTGACTGGAGTCCACAGCTCTGTACTGAACATCTCAGGGGGGGTCAAGACTCAGCTGACCAGGACAGAAGAAAAGCCCAGATTGTGTACTTCAGTAAAAGTAGAGTGTAGGAATACTCTATTACAAGAAAAAGTCCTGCAATCACTGCAGTTACTCAAGTAAATTACCTCAACATTGTACTTAAGTACAGGACTCGAGTGAATGTACTTAGTTACTTTAGACCACAGTCTTTAACACACTCCTTCCCCTTTCCCAATGAAAATGAGTCCCTTTTCAGTCAGTTGGCTTTTCAGTCACACCTCAGACTTTAAAGGTTTGTTAACATTCTGAGTCAACTTTTTGTTGAGTGAACTTGAGGACCCTGTATGAATCCTGCCTCAGCTGTACCTTATATTTGAGTGGAACGTGTTGGACCCCCCTGCCCCCCAAACCAAATAGTGACAATTGTCACAAACACCCAGCGGCCGGGAAACTGTGAACCAGTTACTGGGGGGGGGGGCGGCATCCGTATCATGAGCGGTGGTTAGACCACTGCTGAGAGGCACACACACACACACACACACACACACACACACACACACACACACACACACACACACACACACACACACACACACACACACACACACACACACACACACGCACGCACACACACACAAAGGCCGCAGGGGTCACGAAATGAAAGGCCGGCCAGGTGAAATTGTGCCCCCCTCTACAATCAGACAGATAGTAGTTATGTGTTCAAGTGTTGTCCATTTAACCCCCCCCCCCCAGCACGTTTTGCTGTCATTATGTACTACTGCCACCTACTGTGGGACCATGGTTGTGGCGCCCCCAAGGTCAGTGTCTGAGAGGGGGGTTGGGAGGGGGAGAGGAAAGCCAGGGGGGGCTCTTTACTCCTGTAGAGGCTGGAACAATCGATGGCACGCCACCATCCGCCTCAGGGGCCCCGAGGGCCCTCACAACACTGACATTAGTGGAGATGTCTTCCTCCATGGGGAGGGAGAGGAGGTGGGCTGTTGGGAGTTAATGAGAGAGGGGGGGGGGGGGTCCCATTTGTCCATTTGCTTGATGACATGTGGATGGGGGGGGTTAGAGATGTTGTCCAACACACACACCTTACAGGAATATGAGTGAGATGTCACAGGCGTCGCTACCGTTTGAAACAGAGCTGGACGCTGCAAACAGAGACATCTGAGCAGTGGGACGGGTGGGCAGGAGTTCACATTTTTCCGTCTGTTCACATGTGATGATGGGGCTCTGGAACATCAACAGCAGGGCATCCCTCAGAGAGAGAACACGTCTTCAGAAAGCCTGCTCGGACTCCACCCTTCCCTTCCACTCCCACGTCAGGTCTGTGACCAAACCGGCCTTTTTCGATCTAAGGAACTTTGCCAGACTCCGACCGTCACTCTCGGAGTTTGTCACCTCCCACTTGGACTACTGCAATGGTGTCCTGTTTGGGGTTCCCAACAAAACCCCGGACAGGCTCCAGTATGCAAAACTGTGCTGCTAGGGTCCTCACAAATACAAAGCCGTGGCAGCACATCACTTCCACCCTCATCCACCTCCACTGGTTGCCGGTGATTTCCCGCATATCATACAAAATCCTCCTCCTTGCCTACAAGTCCCTCCATGCCCTTGGCCCCCAGTACCTATCGGACATCCTTCACCCACATGCCCCACCCCGGAACCTGCGGTCTTCAGACTCTGGCCTGCTCACCACCCCCCGCACCAAACTGCAAACCTTCAGGGACAGAGCCTTCAGTGTAGCAGCCCCCACCCTCTGGAACGCTCTCCCCGCGGAGATCCGCAACATCCCCACACTTGACGCCTTCAAAAGGGCCCTCAAGTCCCATCTGTTTGCTAAGGCCTTTGGCCCCTAATCTATTTGTTGTTTTGTCTGTCTGACTGGTTGTCTGACTGCCTTTTTGTTATGTTTGTTTTGCCCTGTTCTTCTTTGTAAAGCGACCTTGGGTCTCATGAAAGGCGCTATATAAATCCAAGCTCTTATTATTATTATTATTGTGCTATACAGACACTTTTTTGCACTTGTAATGTGCAATAATTATTTTTTTTATAATGTCCAAACATTTTATTACATTTTTATAATGCCTCAAAACCTTAATAATTATTTATCAACTTTTTTTAATTGCTGCTACTCACTTTTAGCCATGGTTGTGTACTAATGTGTCTTTGTTTTGTATTACATTACTAATGTGTGCTTGTTCTCTACATTTATTAAGTTAGCTTACTCTTTATTTGTGCATGCCTTTTTTAAACTGCTATGCCACTTATGTGGTTACACAGTACATTCCCCCGCTGTGGGACTAAATAAGACATTCTGATTCTGAAAAGAGGGTGAGTAAAAGTGGAGGCGATGGATTATAATCTGAATTACATACAAACATACATTAAATCTGAGACGGCTCTCAGTTTCCAGTTCATATGGACATGCCTGGCAACAGTCCTCAACATGTTGTCATAGCAGACACTGGACAGGTGACGGGACACCACTGCACCTTGGGTAGTTCATCTACAGAAAGAGTTCTTTTCCACAGTGGGCCGCGCACATAAATAACATCAGCTGGATCATCAGAAATATGTTATCCAGTGTACGTGCAGTTGTTTTCAGTCGTAATGAATTATCCTTCACATCTTCAACTAACCCACTTTGTTCTCACCGAGGTAAGCCAAAGTGCTTACGCAATGACAGAGAACCTGATTTCTTTGACAGTTCGATCATAGCCCTGGGGTTCATACGACCTTCGAGGTGGTTCATACGACCTTTGAGGTGGCCCAAACGTCTTAAGAAACACTTCAGAAAGCCACTTTTTAAAATAAAAACCAGCATGGTCAGCTAGAGCCGGTAGAGCACGAGACTCTTAATCTCATTGGGCGTGAAGATTACTAAAGGTCCCCTATCAAAAGGCACGTTTTGATGTCTTTTATACATAAATATGTATCAATATCAAATATTTCATCACCCTGGTCCATCACTTGTTACAATAGCATTGGTCCTTTGACTCTGCGTAGAAAGACGTGTCCTCCAGTCTCCAGTGTTGACTGTTTGTCTCCACAGTTCACTTGATATCACTTTGATAACGAGGTCACTGTGAGGCGCACACAGAGGATTACTCACAATGCACACTTAATAAAGACCTCATCGAGACAGGTAGTGCCGTGATCCGTGGCCTCGCAGTGGATCGAGGCCTTGATTTAGAAAAGTCTGTCTGGAATTGATAACTTGCACGTTTCTTGGCTGCTCTCATGAAGAATGAAACAACTGAATCCCTCTCAAAGTGTTTGGGAGTTTCTTTCCATCACAATGTAGCCATTGACCCTGAAACCTTGAATCAAGACAAACAGATTGACCTTTTAATTACTCTTTATTACAATAGGCCTGTCTTCAATGACACCAAATAAAATCAACATGTAATAGTGCGTAACAAATAGAAACCAGAAACAAGTAGAAAAGTGACTCTTGAAGGAGAGGCGGGAGAGAGGAGTGTAGACGGGTGGGGGCGGCTCAGGCGCTGGTCTTCTTGGGTCTGCCTCTGGACCTCAGGGCGAGTCCGGGGGACGTCTGGGTGCCCATCTCCACCAGTCTGGATTTGGGGTCCCCCTTCTTTGGTCCAGGAGTTTTTGCGGGACTCTTCTTCACCCCGTTCACTACTGCAGGGGAGACCATCCTGTTACACTTCAAACACACCAGCTTCATGTACATTGTATGTTTCATTATGTGCACACGGCTTGATATTATCTATGTGCTTGTCTTCTGTCCCAGCTTCCTAGTTAGGAGCTGCCACGCTTGCTCTGTAAGTAAAGTAATGTCTTGTTGTAATAGCTAGCATGATGCTATCTCAGAGATGTTTAGCATTCAGTCCATTGAGCATGGAATATAAAGCATATGCAGATGTTTATGCTACATCCCCAGAACAGGAAACTACACAGAGAAATAGAGTGGCGAAGTCCCTCCCCTTCCGGGGGACCTCCATGGGACCTTATTTCGGAAAAAGTATGTATTGGAGTCAATGGAGAGAGAAAGATTATCTTTTGATTCCGTTTGAATTGTGCAACGAATTACACATATGATGTTTGTCAATTTAAAACATAATTTTGCAAGTGGTCTTGCATACGTCGCCGTCACGTTAGCACATTTCATCTCTTTCTTTCAGAATGAAGCGAAAAGTATTAAGAGAGGTGAAAATCTGGCCATGTGGAGAACTGTACATCAGGCTTGGATTTTAGGGGCAAGGCCATTTGGCCTTTGGTGTCACATGTTTTCAGGGCGGAAAGGCCACATGCCAGGGCACAGAGGCCATTGGGGGAAACATTTGGATTTGGAGCTTACAAATAAATAACTTCACTTTCTAATAACAAAAAACAAATCACTTTTTTAACATCAATAATCGTATCATATATAGGCCTATGCCTCCTTAGTATTACCGTATCTAAAATGAAATACTTTACTTTGAATAATTAGTGTTTGGTATGTTTTCCATCTACTACTCCCATTCACAAATCCAAAATGAAATCTAAAAAACTAAAATTCTATTAATATGTAACAAATATTTTCCATTTCAGAGCAGAAGAAACAGCCTTCAAGGGTTAAACTCTGCACATCATTCAGCAGTGCACAGTGAAGCTCCAACAAGCAATACTTTGAAATGCAAAAGTCTGTGTGTGTGTGTGTGTGTGCGTCTTTAATCAACTCCTCACAGCTCCTCATATCTGTTCAGAAACTGGACAAAAGTTAAAGATGTACAAACCACAGACTGTCTGCGTCATGACGAATACAGTCGCTGCTTTAATTCTGTCTTTAGGACGTTGTTGTGAGTTTGGACGGAGCAGCTACAACGTTAGTTTAGCCTGATGGATCCAATCTCCATTCACAAAACACGCATTTTAAAAGGTTTTTCGCCTGCCGTCTGTCTGCACACTTGTCAAATCATTAAAGCTTGGTTTTTACTAACCGTTATCAGTTTTTAGTTACTTCGGCATCCTTTTGAAACGTGTATTACAATGAAATCACGGTAAAATAGGTTAATTTTGCCGTAGTTGGTTTCCACCACAGTATTTACATGGATATAAGCCCCGCCCCCGCTCCAGCGCGTCCTGTTTGAATGAGAGGAGTAAACACAGCTGACAGCCGCGGTGAAACTCCAGCGGTTAGAGCAATGCGAGTATTCGCATCACGTCCGTTGTGAACGCAGCATAATGCAGTTCAGAAACCTGTTCTGACGCTTTTAAAGCAACTTTTAACAGTGCGAGGGCCCAAAGGCCATGGTGGCCGTAGAATACAATTACAATTATTTGTGGGGCATAACGGCCAAACCGAGGGGCTACGACGGCCATGGCCGTCATGGCCACCGTGAATATCCCACCCTGCTGTACATACACAAAAGGGGAGTTAGTCGGTTCCAGCATGCGGGACCGGCTTTACGAGGTTTCGGTGAGTAACACGAGTGTAATCTGTAACATTAATGTCAGCTAGCTAAATTCATTTAGCGACTCTGGGATTTGTAGTCTTTCTAGTTGCGTATTTTTCATAGTCTTATATTTCAACAGTTTTAAGACGAACTGTGACTTTTTTGACATGGAAATAATTTTTTAAGATTGACAAACATCATGTGTAATTCATGGCACAATTCAAACGGGATCGAAAGATACGTTTTCTCTCCCCATTGACTTCAATACAGAATTGTTCAGAAATAAGGTCCAATGGGGCGGAAGTAGATGGGTGTGACTTCGCCACTCTATGGCATATACTGAACAGAAAGGTTGTCCCATACATTGCATTTCCTTTGGCCTACTTTGGTCCTGACTAAGATATTGAATCTATTCTTCAGATGGATTGCCATCTTAGTTTTAACAGTCCTTCCTCAGGGTGTCATCACTTTGATGACTCGATCCTCTGAATTTTTTTCCAGTGCCACTGTCTAGTCAACATTTAAATACTTTTGATTTGTTGTTGTATTCATTTCCCTGGAAGAGTTAGACATGTTGTTGTATCCTTGTACCATCTCTCCCTAAATATTCATTTAATAAATACATTTTATGTGAATGAGCTCAGATATATCCGATACCTTTTTTCTTTGCGACTCTCTTTTTCTTGATGGGTTGTCCATCGGCCTCATTCTCCTCCTCCTCCTCCTCTTCTTCAGCTGCGGCTTTCTTTCTCTTAGTGGTTTTCTGGAAGGAGAAGAATAGAACAAAATGATGAGTGGACATTTAGGTGAACATGGACTTTAGTATGTGGGAGTTACTTTGAATGTTGTTCAGAATACACAGAATGTATTTCTCTAACATCTGATCCCCTCCTGTAGCTGAGCAGGAGACGGCTGGTCCCACATTCAATGCTCCTTCAAAATAAAACAAACTGCTATAAAGGGATAGCATGTGAAGAGCAACAGTCCTTTCAATGTTGAATGAAGATGTTTTTCAACTAAAAACAAAAAGCAGGGTGTTTGGTGAACAACTCCAGGCCTTCAGAGAGAAACTCTGACTTGGTGATAGGGATGGGTATTAAAGGGGCCCCGGGGCTGAATTATTAAAGGCCGTGGCACCGTTAAGCTCATTGGTCTTTTTATCGATACTGGAGACATTAAAAAAATATATGTCATATGTATTATTGCTGCATAACCATTACATTGCAGTTTTAGTTTCGCCAACTCCGTTTCTGATATGCAATAAAACTACAAAATGCATCTATTGACGTATTTTCGATCCTTCCAATCCAGTCAATTTGTTTAGTGAATTTAGCTTTTTCTTCACAAGAACCGATAAGAGTACCGTTAAAGGACTGGACCGATAAGCGGTATCGATAAAAGTAGCAGTACCGTTAAAACCTTAACGACACCCATCCCTACTCGGTGATGATGCCACAGGACTTCTTCCCCCCGGCTTCTATTTGAAAAGTCTCACCCAGCAGTAATACCTTTAGGTATGAATCCATTTCATGACAGACTGGGTTTCCCTTTGAACCTCAGAGCATGTTTAAGCGTAGGGTCGACAGAGATGCAGGTTCCTCAGCATCACTGAAATATAACATCTGAAATCAAGGCCACTGTAGAGTCTGCTTTGAAAAGAGAAACAGTCACTTCCACTCCTCTGTCCATCCTCCTCTTATTGGGCCTCTATACTGCAGACACACTCTGTGCCCCCCCCCCCCCCCTTTCATTTGTGTCTCCATTTTGACAATTGCTACCTCATGATCACCACACGGCGCCCGCTGAGGTGAACAGATTGGCGGGATAATTACATACAATAACCAGCGCCGGGTGACCTTTCGCTTGGCAAATCCACGTCCCTAGTGACATCATCCATATGCACCGAGAGGGATAGAGAGACGGAGAGAGAGAGAGGCTGGAGAGGGATAGAGAGACGGAGAGAGAGAGAGGCTGGAGAGGGAAAGAGAGAGAGAGAGACAGAGAGAGAGACTGGAGAGGGATAGAGAGAGAGACAGAGAGAGAGGCTGGAGAGGGATAGAGAGACGGAGAGAGAGAGAGGCTGGAGAGGGATAGAGAGACGGAGAGAGAGAGAGGCTGGAGAGGGAAAGAGAGAGAGAGAGAGAGAGAGAGAGACAGAGAGAGAGACTGGAGAGGGATAGAGAGAGAGACAGAGAGAGAGGCTGGAGAGGGATAGAGAGAGAGAGCGAGAGAGGCTGGAGAGGGATAGAGAGAGAGAGCGAGAGAGGCTGGAGAGGGATAGAGAGAGAATTAATTGGTAAATTCCTCGGTAAAATCAGTATTTGGTCTCCTACAAACAAACAAGATGTCTGGCTCTCACAGACCTGTAACTTCTCCTTTAAGAGCCTCCTCTGTCCTCCACTCGTTAACTGTATTAATGGCACCTGTTTGAACTCGTTATCAGTATAAAAGACACCTGTCCACAACCTCCAACAGTCACACTCCAAACTCCACTATGGCCAAGACCAAAGAGCTGTCAAAGGACACCAGAAACACAATGGTAGACCTGCACCAGGCTGGGAAGACTGCATCTGCAATAGGTAAGCAGCTTGGTGTGAAGAAATCAACTGTGGGAGCAATTATTAGAATATGGAAGACATTCAAGACCACTGATAATCTCCCTCGATCTGGGGCTCCACACAAGATCTCACCCCGTGGGGTCAAAGTGATCACAAGAAGAGACGGTGAGCAAAGATCCAGACCCACACGGGGGGACCGAGTCCATGACCTGCAGAGAGCTGGGACCAAAGTAACAAATCCGTGGAAAGGAAAGAATGAATGGGGGCCAATGAATGGGGGCCATGTATCGTGAGATTTTTGAGCGTTTATACGGAGAGTTAAGTCCTCTTACATTAAATGATACAATATTCAAATGTTCCAATTTATCTGTATGTGTATTTATTCCCTGGACCTGTTGTGAGTTGGTGGTGGATCCCTGAGTTACAACCTTCCCCTTTCCCCCCCCATCCGACCCTCTTCTTGGTAACATCTGTGAGCGGCACTTAGCTACGTCTGACACTGAACACTGATTGTTCCCCCCTTACATAAAGACAAAGCATAGCAGATCTCACAAACAGTACAACTGAGGAATAGAAAACTCGTTCTCATGAAATGGTATAGCCCATATACAGACCGGTGCCTGCCGATGACGTCATATCACGCGCCCATGAATGTAAACAGTGGAGGCACAGGGCTACCAGACCTATCGAAAAAGGTTTCAAGCCTATTCCGTTATAATGTACATTATGTATGCCGCATATCACTCGAAATTAAAGTATTAACACCATATAAACATGGCAATTAAACAATAACATTAGAACTCTTATCTGCAATAATTTGAGAATAAACTGGCCACTATTTCAACATATTCAAGTATCGAGGCTTAACGAACATTGTCCAATATAAAATAAGCATAGCACATCACCTACAGAGCGTCTACCTGCCCATAGGTGCCAGACTTTCTCTGTCCTTATTGCAGATCCATCTCCTCCGTTGGCACAGGTAGCGTATTCAATGTCCAGGATCTTCTCGCATGTCCACTGTTGATTTAAGGGCTTCTCTCGCCTCTTCTGCCGAGTTAAATGACATCCTCGTGCCCTTGTTGTTCACTTTCAGAATTGCCGGGTAAATGATGAACGAGTCGATCCCCTTCTGTCGAAGTTTAGTGCGGATCTCCTTGTATTCCTGTCGCTCCTGTGTCGTACCGGGGCTGTAATCGACAACAGCTGTGTCCCGTCTTGGAGAGTCGGTCTAGCTTTCCTCGCGCCTTCAATAACGGCCTGTCTGTCAGTGGAGCGTAGGAGTTTGAGAACCATCTTGAGGTGTTGTTGGAGACAATACGATGTGCCCTATCGATTTCCAGTGGATTATTGTTGGGGCTCTGGATTGAAGGTATCCAGATAGGCAGCATCCTTTGAAGGTAACCCCTGGGATCATCGCCCTCAACACCTGTTGGTAAGTTGACAATCCTTATATTGTTCATTCTGGACCTGTCCTCCAATTCATTGAGCTTCCTTCGCATCTTTGTCACCTCCATGATACACGTGCTAGTTTCCTTCTCATTCTTGCGCACGGCAACCTGAACGCTATCAATCTTATTGAAAACCGTGTCAAACTTCTTTGCTTGACCATCAGCTTGTTCTTTTAATGACCGGAGGATGTTGCCGTTTTCGACCAAGTGCTTCTCTATAGGATTGAGAGCCTTCTCAATATGCAAACTAAAGTTATGGCTAAACAGTAATAAGTTATCATTAAACTTGAATAAAACAACATTAATCATATTTGGATATAGCAATACACTAGCATCCATTAAGATAGATGGGATTTTCATTGAGAGTTAAAGAACATAAATTCCTTGGAATCACAATTGATGAGAAACTGAGCTGGAAACCATAAAACATATTCATTCCAAAGTCTCAAGGAGTATTGCAATATTAAACAAGGCAAAACAGATTCTTGATCAAAATTCCCTCTACATTCTTTACTGTTCATTGGTGTTACCTTATTTAAGTTACTGTGCAGAGGTTTGGGGCAGTAATTATAAAACTACAACACAATGCAAGGCAAGTTTATTTATATAGCACTTTTCGACGCAGGGTAATTCAAAGTGCAAACACAATCCCTATTTATTCTACAAAAAAGAGCAATAAGCCTTATTACAAATGTCGGCTATAGGGATCATACAAACCCATTATTCTTAGAGCTAAAATTATTAAAACTGTCAGATCTTGTTGAATTCCAAATTGCACAAATCATGTTAAAGGCAAAAAACTTTCAATTACCTGAATATTCAGATATTGTTCAATGAAAGACAAGGGAATTATTATTTACGTGGTTCATTTATATTCACTAATGCTAGGGTGCGCTCCACAAAGAGAAGTGTTTGTGTTTGTGGGGTGAAGATCTGGAACAATGTGAGTGAGGAGCTGAAGGGATGTCCAAACATCAAACTATTCAAAAAGAGGTATAAAGACAACTCTCACAAGTTACAGGGAGGAAACTGCTAAACCATAACGGTTATGTTCTTGTTTTGTATTCTATTTATGAATTTGTGTGTGTATGCATTTGTGTATGTACATATGTATATATATATATAAATATATAGAGACCATTCTCCTAACTTGCTTGTATTTATTATATGAATGATTAAATAAATTATTCAAGGTTAAAGTATACATTGATATTGTATGTTAACATATAATAAGATGTAAAAAGAAAAAAAAAAATTCAAAAAGGGAGAAGGGGTCGGATTAAATAAGTGTAAACTTCTTCCGACCCCTTTTCGGACGTGTAATTAGCTAAAGCTTTGTTCTTTATTGATATCAGACAATGATACTACAGATTATTCAATTATTAATTAAATATTTCGTTTTGTTATTGCATTCATTTGAATCGCACTGTATCATGTCTGTATCACCTTTTGTTTCATTTGTATTTTCTTTGGTTTTACACGCTCGAAAAAAAAAAAACTAAACTAAACCCTATCACTAGCGGTCAATGCTCCAATAGCACAGTGCACACTGCACTGCTACGTGCACTGCTACGTCCACAGCTACATTCTTATTGCTACACCTCTGGGTTATTTCAATGTGTTATATAAGTATCAAATGACTCTTGAGTGAGTGTGTGTAACTTTAGCCAGCAAGGAAAAAGGGGGAGAAAGGAGAGCATGTGTGACTGATGATGATGATGATGATGAGTATGTGTGTGCTATAATGTCATAGCTAGTGAGTGCAGCTGTGCAGTGTGTCTACAGTTTGTTCGTCCATAAATAAACACTGCACATACTGATGCACGCTATCATTACTGATAACCTGCAGTGAGTTGGTCATGTTAGTGAAAGACTCTGGAGTGACTGGAGCTGTAGTTTGTGTGTGTCCTGACCTTGGCAGCAGGAGACACAGCTCCACTGACAGCAGGGAACGTGAGTGTGCCGTCATCTTTAGCCCGGATGGACTTGAGGCCGGCCTGCAGGATGGAGCGCAGCTTCTCATACTGAGGCTTGTCTTGGTATCCCAGAGACTTCACCTCCTCCATGAACCTCTGGATCTCCTCTGAAACAAACCAGGGCAAAATAATTGAAACTCATCACACACTGAGACCCTCCAGGATCAGTGGTACCAGTTAGCTCCAGGAGGGGTTTCTTTGTGCTGTGATCCACGTTTAGTGACAGGGACTACATCAATAACCGACTGGACTTGTCTCTCTGTTCCAAGACTTTCTGCTGTGGTCGCAGCGTCCTGCCTGCTTGTGTTTGGTGTGACTTTCCTCAGATGGAGTTGTAAACAACACTTTGCTTGTGTTGGGCGCAGCAGAAGGAAGGAGGTGTGACGCTCCGTGTTCCTCTCCTCTGTCTGAACCACACGCTTCCTGCAGGTCACAGTGCCAACATTAAAAAGGCAACTCTCAACACAGCCAGACATCAAGCGTTAGAGTCGTCTATTACAGTCTCGACTATAAATATTACTGCAGTGTGTTTAAGGACTTTTATTCTAACTAGAAAATGCATTTCCTGCAGAAAATGCGTGCGAATGCTGTAAACTGTGAACATTTATGGCTGAATTTAGCTGAAAATGCAGAAAAAGCTGAAAGTGTTATTAGCTGAATGGTAGCTGCTTTTAGCAAAACAAATGCAGAAAAAGCTTCATATTTAAAAGAAAATGTTTAAAAAAGGTATAACCAACAACATGTATAGCCTTGATGTCCTGAAATAGCTGAATAATGTAATAGTTGAATGGGTTCTGCAGCTGAAAATAGGCTGAAGGAGTTCAATATCAGATGTAAGTAGTAGTGAATGAATTTGTATTAAGATGAGAAAAGAAAGTAAAAAGGCTTGGGAAAGCAGCAGAATATTTGAACTGCAAACTTTTGAACTAACTTGATGGTGAATGATCTGTCGCCATGCCAAAGGCATTTGATGACATCCCATAATACTCTTAGATGTATTGATGGCTGCATTGTTACCAAACCTGTGAAGTTTTGGGCCATTTCGAGCATTTTCACTGAAGTTATGAGAAAACCGTGTTTCATGGTGAGCATTGTGTTGCCATGACAACAGCATTTGAAGAAATCTCAAAACTGTCCCGTAGATGTCTTCACGGCTGGACTGTTAACACACATGTGAAGTTTGAGCACTTTTTGAACATTTTCATAGGAGTTACACATTAAATTAGGAGGTTACATTACTCTCTCTCTTCTCTCTCTCTTCTCTTGATCGCCCTCTCTCTCTTCTAACCCTCAATCTTGATCTTCTCTTGATCATTCATCATCGGTGTGTGTCTGTGTGAGAGAGAGTGTGTGTGTGTGTGTCTGTGTGTGAGAGAGAGAGAGAGAGAGAGAGTGTGTGTGAAAGAGAGAGTGTGTGTGTGTGAAAGAGAGTGTGTGTGTGTGAAAGAGAGAGTGTGTGTGTGTGAAAGAGAGTGTGTGTGTGTGAAAGAGAGAGTGTGTGTGTGAGATGCATTTGGCGCAAAGTGTAGGAAAAGTGGATTTGAAGGCATCTCCCATGGACTTCATTGTTACAAAAATAGTTTAAAAAGCTGAATATTTCAAAAAGTATAAAATATTTTTAAAACGTTGAAGGTTTCCCATCGATTCCTGAACAGGCTGAAACAGCATTCCACTAATGAGGACCGATCAGGTCTGGATTTAGAGGGCTATTCATAGACGTGAATAACAGGGTTCCTAAAGCTTAAGGATAGTTAGATTTAGGACTTTTTATAACGTTTAAAATGTCTTAATGCCTCTTGGAATTCAATTTAAGACCAACTTTACAACAACCTACATTAAAGAAAGAAAACACATCAATGACTTTGCACACATGTTTACTGTAACCTTGGCATGTTTCTCGTGTTCACTCAGCAGGTGGCATTGCACTGCCTTTGATTCCCATCTTGCAGTTTGCTCAAATGCTCTCCAAATAGTTGGGCTGTCCTCGACAATAGAAATTCTCCTATGAATAATCCACCAGGCAACTTGTTAATGAAGTCTTTTGTTGTGATGAGCTTAGAAAAGGCCTTATTTTCACATGAATTAATCAAATGCCCTTAAGGGCTTTAAGGATCGCGGGAACCCTGTTATTATTAGGAAATAACCTTATCAATCAAATCCATCTTGATGATACAAGAAGCTTTATATTCTGTCATTCAAATGTATTGTGATTGTAAGTTTGGGGTGTCTGTTTAAAGCAATTCCAAATCGTTAGCAGTGGATCACAGACCCACAGATCCACAGATCCCTACCCCACTGGAGTCATTCTGGTGGAAGCACGTTTATAATATTGGGCTGTCAAAATCAAATAGACTTGTCTTAACTCTTCCTTAATGAGGAAGGTGCATGGCCCTGTTCCTCTATGTGTGTGTGTTCTTACCTGGCTTGTCTTGAGAGGAGAAACATTGGTTCATAAATTCAGAGATGTTTTCTTGGCTCCTGTAAGAGAAAAGCAAGCAGCGTGTTTCTTCTCAGTGGACCCCCAGCTTTACCTGAGAGGTCAGATTTGTGATGATATGTGCCGCTCACCTGATTTTGCAGTCTCTGACGTAGAGGGGGTCCTGCAGCTTGTCCTCCCAGGGCAGGCGTCCACACAGCCACTGCACCATGCAGTAGCACAGGATCTCTAGGTCGCTGCGCCGGCACGCAGCTACACACACACACACAACCACATCAGCAGCAGCATCACCTACTGCCACTCTGCCAGCAACAGCATCACCAGCATCACATGCTGAGCTAGAGCCGAGTAGGAATGATCCCTCGTCTGGAAGTGAAAGCTTTTTGGAACTTGAAAGGTCTGAGGTTAACACAAGCTGAAGAGATTTGAATGTTTTGTTCTCCGACATAAAACATGTCAGTAAATACTCTCATAAAAACAGAGTGAATAAATTAGACTACTAAACATTAGCCGCCTTTAGTTTAGCATCTGTGAAGTGAAGTCATGTGACCGTGATGCAGTTCCTTTATGGGCTAACATTAGCTTCTTACTTTAAGAGATTGCATCTACGTTTGAACAAGTGGTGTTCATTTGTGGATGAAAAACGTGTTTTCTGCAATCTGCCACAACCTTTTTTGTTGATGCTAACTTCTGGGTCGGCCTACACACAGACATGAGCACTGCACCACGATGTGTTAGCTCTGAAGCTGGAGTCAGGACATGGTGGCTTTGAAGTTAAGTCAATCACAAACACTGCAATGTCTGGTTTTATGAGAAATGTTCACGTTCTTTTGGTTGAGACCCCACCGTTTACATCACTTTCAGATGGTTGTGTGTAATTAGTGGGACCAGCGACACATCACTGATACTTTTCTGCATGGCCTTCCTCTTTCTGTAAAGGTAGGGTACGGGAGCTTTCATGAACCTACTCGTAGTGTGATGTACCTACTTGCTCCTTTGTGTGCGTCGATGCTTGTGAACTCGATGGTACCGTCGTGACATCTCTTGGGGTCCTCCTTGTACTCTTTTATCACACTATCGGGTGCATACCGGTATGCCAGCCCATAGTCTACCAAGTACACCTGAAAGACAAACACACACCAACAACAGGATTAAGCCTGTTCTCCATTTATAAAAACACATTTGCCATGTTTCAGCACTTTAACTGACAGCATGGGGAGGAGATGATTCCCCCGTTTTTAAATTCTAACTGTTCTTCCATCGACATAAACTAAGCATTATTATTTAGTCTTTAATTGCTTTAATAAAGAAACTTGCAAAAATAAGAACAAAGCTACATCCCAGTAACTCCGGGGGAAAACATACAAACACCTCACCTCATAACACAGTCCTGAGGGCCCGTTCTTAAATTGTCCTTTATCAAAAGCTTTTTAATAACACCACCAATGATACATTATTAATCTGCAAATTAAATATTTCCCCCTGCCGTGTTTGTTAGGAAAACCTCTTAGCTGCTGCCATCTAATCTCCCCGTTTGGAACACACACACCACACCCAGCACACCCACACCCACACCCACACCCACACACACACACACACACACACACACACACACACACACACACACACACACACACACACACACACACACACACACACACACACACACACACACACACACACACTCCCTCCCTCCCTCCCTCCTCTGCAGGATTAATTGAATCTAATGAAGCAGCACGTGTGTGTGATGATCAAAAACACACTCCCCTCGCCGCTTCAGGAGCAGCGAGGGGTCAGAGGAGCTCGTGCTGAAAAGTTTAAGGTTGTAGAAGCACCATTTTAAAACAGAATGTTTGATTTTATTCTTTGGATGCTTCAAGCTGTACTGACCTGGTCTGGATCACTGTGGCCCAACATGAGGTTGGAGGCCTTGATGTCGGCATGAACGTACTCATGGTCATGGATGAACTCCAGAATATCCAACTGAAGAGGCAAAGAAACAAGGATAAACATTAATATTAGCATTCTAATATCTTAATAACATGGGTTCATGCAGAAGTGATCCATGTCATTAGTCAGGCGTATTAATTAATTAATAACGTATTAACCAAATTATTGGAAAGGGGACATGCAGAATGCACTTTGTGATGTCTTTTATACACCCCGCCGTGTGTCAGGAGTCTCACGCAGCGTCAGGAAATATAACCCTCTCTTTTCCTCCGTGCCCACATCTCTAAAAACAGGGGAACAACGGAGCTGATCCAGATGTGCGTCCGATATGACGTAATATCTGAAATGTGGGCTGGCTTTACGCCCACGGCCCCCATCAGAAACGTTGCTATCAGAAACCATGCTGACTGCCTCAAAGGGCGAAGCAGCGAGCCCTGCAGCCCCGCCAACACGGCACCCAGACCTTTCAAACATACGTCCTTATTTAAATACCCCACTATATTTAAGAAACAAAATATCACTAATATCTAAACGTATTCACCTGACCAACTGTTAAGAAGCAGAATCTACATTAGTCAGAACAACCTTTAGAAAACAGTTGTCCCTTTGCCTCGTGATGATAAATGATACTAGAGTGCCACTAACACGGAGCTCATCAATACTGAAACTTTTCTGAAACCTGAGCAGCTGAAGCACACTACCCGAGCTAAAGCACACTACCCGGGCTAAAGCACACTACCCGAGCTAAAGCACACTACCCGGGCTAAAGCACACTACCCGAGCTAAAGCACACTACCCGAGCTAAAGCACACTACCCGAGCTAAAGCACACTACCCGGGCTAAAGCACACTACCCGGGCTAAAGCACACTACCCGAGCTAAAGCACACTACCCGAGCTAAAGCACACTACCCGAGCTAAAGCACACTACCCGAGCTAAAGCACACTACCCGAGCTAAAGCACACTACCCGAGCTAAAGCACACTACCCGGGCTAAAGCACACTACCCGAGCTAAAGCACACTACCCGGGCTAAAGCACTCTACCCGGGCTAAAGCACACTACCCGGGGCTCTATCGCAGGGTACTAGAAGGTCTGGCAACCATTTCTGTCCTGCTTTGAGAACTAATTCTCTAACATTGAAATAACGTAGCCAACGTACGCCTCTTGCCACTCAGTGGAAAACATGAAGTGAAATGAAAACACCAACCAGACGCAGAGCGAGCTGGAGAACCAGCTTTCTTGGGAACCTCCTCCCACATTCTTCAAACTTCTTCTGCAGGTCTGTGCCGAGCCGGTCGATAACCATGAACCTGTACCTGGAGGGAACAAACAATACGTCTGCAGCTTCTGAGGTGTCGCACTGCAGTACAGTGCTGCTGTAGCTCAGTTTATTCTGAGCTGTAAGATCAGCTATTTTTGATCATTCATTTTATGGTTAGATGTCAAATTGCCAAGTTCAAATAAGCAAGTGTCCTTATTCATTGTGTTGTGTCATGATGGTCTGTAAATCCAAAAGCTGTTCAAATCCTAAAGAAACGTAACCAGCTCACTCTTTTTTCAATACTCCAGAGTATGAACGTTCTTTGCATGTTGCAGACTATTTGTACTTGTGTTAGGTTATTCCAATTATATTTTAACAACATCTTGTATCGTATAAGGTTCATTTATACTAGCAAACTCTTGGATCAAGAGTTGCGTCCGATGGAAGACTAAAAGTGTGAAAGGTGAACTTCACTTGAGAAATGGCTTACCTTTTCCCTCCTCTCTCATGCAGGCCTGAGCCCCAGTACCTTGGCACGCCCAGAACGTTCAGCTTGTGAGACTTCACCCAGCTCTGAACTGCAGGACAAGATGGTGTTTGAGAAATGGGCTGAAAGTATGTGTAATGCCCACTCAGCCAAGGACAGTGGGGTTGTTACTGTCTCATGCGGCATGCTGCTGACTGGAGCTGGGGTAACTGGGTGATGGCTGTAATGCTTAAAGTAATAAGAGTATAATTCCATGGGGGTGGGGGGGGGGGGGGGGGGCAGCACTGCCGCGAGCTAATCTGCTGCTGGGACAAATATTTACCAACAACGTGAGATTCCAGCATGAATAAAATATGAGCTTCGGTTCCTTAGTAATATAACAGTTAATTGTCAGGGGAGATTGACATTTGGATTGTTATTATATAAAATGCAAAGCTGTGGCCTGGGGGCCAACAGCACTGCCACCAAAAGCTTCCCTTCCTCTGCAGGGCCCCCCGCACCTCAGACACGAGATTGTCTTTTTTAATTAAACAACTTTCTTTCTTTTATTTGTTTGCCGTGCTGGAGAGTTGGGTTATGATCACAAGGCTACCTTTAGTTAATGGCATACTTCTAGGTGTGTGTGTGTGTGTGTGAGGGTGTGTGTGAGGAATGGTAAGTTGGCTTACTCAGGTCAGGTTTAGCAGCTCTCATGTAGAACTTGAGCTCCGAGAACAGTGGTCCATTGTCACTGGGCTCCTGTGGGCAAAAGAACCAGATTACTGATCAGCATGTTAACACTGGGGATGCACCAACTGCTCATTTCTAAGCCGAGTCCAAAACTGATGTTTAAATTAATGAAGAATTAACACTTCCGATACCAATGTTTTTAGCCATTTCACTAAATGACATTTAGTGTCTTTTGGCTCGGACAGAGAAATTCTCGGGCTGTTTTAATGTTTTTCTTAAGGCCAGCTGACACCAAAGAACTGACACAGGCGGACCCCCGACTGTTGTGTCGCCTCACGTCTCCTGCGTCTTGGCCATGTGTCGCACTGGAACACACCGCAAAGACTTCAGCCGACGGCCAAGAAGCACGTACGAACTGCGCATGCGCGAATGGCAATTACCAGCAGGCGTCGGGAGTGTGTATTCGTCATTCAAAAGAGGCAACAACCGGAAGACAGACTGCGTGATATAAACAAACAACAAATAACGTGTGCGTTCCATTTTCACTCTACAGCAAGAAGCTCATGGGGCTTTCCCGAACCTGTGTCGAGAGCTGGGCTGCAGTCGAATAGTCCAACTATCAGCTCCTAAGTTCTAACCCTATCTCCTATTCCTTGACCTCTGAGTGAAACGTCACGGGGTTAAGGGATAGTGGATAGGAGAATCCAAAGGACTTAGGAGAACTGCGGTACTTTAGAGAATCGACTGCACTTTCACTATCCCACGTGTTTCTGATGCACCAGCGGACGTCCTGAATGTGCGTCTGCTGCTGTGGGGAAACCATGGAAACTACAGTTTTCTATACAGCGGACTACAACATGGATGTTCAATAAGAACGAGGGACTCCTGTGAACTCATCGAGAGACTCTGCACCGTGCTCTGATGCTGCTGCTTTGCTTTATGAACGGGGACAACAGAGAAACAGATTCTTCATGACCAAAGTTGGAATTGAAATAAAAAAGAAAAGTGAAACTTATGCTCGTCACCCTCTCCCTCCGGTCCATATTAATACAAATGATCCCAATACGTATGATTGTATGAAAAGATCTTAAAATCAATACAAATGTATTTATTATAAACGTTAGTCCTTAACATCTATCACTGTGTATATCACCATTCAAACATCTTTTAAAAGTTGAACAAACCCCACACAGCTCAGTAAAGACTGAAATGTTGACTTTATTTGATAATTTCAGTAAAAACTAACGTTCATATTTCTCTCTTTGATTATCATACTGATGAACGTTCAGAACAAAGCACTTTGGCAACTTACCACATACGTTTTAAAATGCTTAATAAGCACCGTAACTTTCATGATATCATTTCTCGGTCATAATCGGTTGTTTCCGTGAACGGCCGATTGTTGTGTGACAGTAAATGCTGCGGCTGCAATGCATTGTGGGACAGCATTTTCTCCTCTCCTTTCGTCAAGGGAGGTCCAGTGGTTCCTAAGTTAAAGGAGCTTATAAAGGAAGTTTGAAACCTCCTTTCCTATCATCTAGAGCAGAGCTTCTCAAACTTTTTTCAGTAATGTACCCCCTTTGAAACATTTTCTCAGCCAAGTACCCCCTGACCGATCCCGAACATTTTTGATCGAAAAAGCCTATATAAATAATTACAATATAGTGATGTTCCCTCAGTGTGTGATGTATTAACTCCTTCGTGGTATGCATTACAACAAACTAAGGATATTTTCATTTTATGCATGAAAAAAAATAACATAACACTTTTATAAAACAGATTTTTCCAAGGAGATTTTCAATTTAAGTATATATGTTATTATGAAAAACTATAAAACACAATACACACATTTGACATGTTTATATGAGGACCCCCTTGGTGGTTCTAGGAATGTTTTATATAAATTTGTGTTTTCTATTTAACTTATTTTACGTGATTCTTTTTTTAATTAACCTTTTTTTTATCTCACGTACCCCCTGCAGTACCCCAACGCACCCCCAGGGGTCCGCGTACCCCCATTTGAGAATCACTGATCTAGAGAATTCGAACGGCACTTATCTTGGCTGCCACTGAGGGACTTCCGGGTCATTTCACTCCGTTAGGAAGGTCTAAGAGAAATGGACTATTCGACTGCAGCCCTGGAGTTAAATGAAATCTCAGATTTGCCTTCTTAATAGTTTGTTTGGGTCCCTCACTTCCGTTTGGCTTCTCATGCACTGATTCGCTAGCTGAACAGCCAATCAGAGTGATTTCTTTTGCCGACAGGGTTTTCGGCCGAAAAGGTGTCGGCACGGCTGAAAAGACACGACGGTGCGGGACACACCAATCTGAGTAGGGCGTGTCGACGCTCTTCGTCAGCCTGACGCCCATTGGTGTGTCCGGGGCTTTAGAGCTGATGGCACAGCAGACTCATTCAGACAAAGTTTAGGAGAGGTAAAACATTTTCCAGGGAAGTGATCAGAAGTTGGCAAGATTCTCTGGTGATAGATTACTCTACTGATTCAGAATAAAAACTATCTTTATCTGGAAGAAATCCTGCAGCATGCACTCTTCTTCCTCTTCACAGACAGTAGATGGCCTCTATATTACTTTAAAATGGTGGTACATTGTCCACAAAAATGTATCGCATTCAGAATTTGTCCATCATATAAAAAAAATGCAGTTCGATAGGGATGGGTACCGAGCCCCGGTATTAAACGGGCCCTGGGGCTGAATTATTAAAGACCGTGGTACCATTAAGCTCCAACGTTAACGGCCTTTCAATCAGTACTGGAGACATGTAAAACATATATATCATGTGTATTATTGCTACACAAACATTATATTGCAGTTTTAGTGTCGCCAACTCGCCAAAAAGACTGCAAAATGCTTCTATGATTATTTTTAGTATTTTCGATCTCTCTCCCCTGCCTGCTTGCGAGGGGGCGTGCAGTTTACACACGCAGCTGCTACATGCAGCAACACACACACACACACACACACACACACACACACACACACACACACACGGAGGAGATGACGGAGAGAACGCGCTCCGAGGTGGTTAAACTTTACCCGTCTCGATGTGGACAATGCTCGTTGCCTAAAGTGCAATAAGAGTTTAGCATGTCAGGGCGGTAACACGAGCTATTTGTCTAAACATTTAGCAAAAGTGCTCCACATCCAGACGGAGGAATGCACCGGGTTCCACTGTCTTTCTAGCAGCTCTGTAGCCCCGCCCACGAGTAACGTTTCCACGTCAGGTGTTCTGTATGCTAGCAGCAACACACGGAGTTAACTCAATGATACAAACATGGGTTAATGATTAGAGGTATTTATTTTTGTTAAAGTTTCAGCCATTCTGTTTACAGTTCTGTCATCAGATTATTTAATATGATTTGTTTTAAACGTTGTTGTTTCTTTTGATGTGAAATATTATGTATTTAATTTAAATAAAAAGCAATGTTAGTTTTGTTCAAAATGTGTTTAGTTAGTTTACCTTATTTTTCTCTCCAAAAGAACAGATAAATGACCGGACCGATAAGCGGTATCGATAAAAGTAGTAGTACCGTTAAAACCTTAACGATACTCATCCCTACAGTTCGATCAACAGTTCCAAGTCCTTCAAAAGAATCACCGACTCATGCCATTGGCCCATATGTGCCGTACATCAGTGCATCTCTTCAATACAAGGGACTGTTGCTGCAGGCAAGGAGGCAGAACAGCTGTGTGTTGTCTAACGTCTTCTTCAAACTAAATACTACACAGGGAAGCTGCTGGCATTGTACATATTGATAATATCCTCTATCATGGTATATGTGATATTATTAACACCATGATAAAATATAATTATTTGACAGATTATTAAGAAACAATGTGTCGTTTAAAGTGAATGGAATGTATTGTTCTGTTTTTAGCGAGAGTTGGAATTGGCATTGACTATCATTGATCATTGAATTCATTGTGAAATCCAAAGTGCATATGAAAACACTTGAGTTATTGTGCAGGTTGTTTAGAGACTCACCACTTTGATGACATACGGAGCATCAGCACCCACAGGCTTGGCAGAATTCTCATGAGCTGGGAACAAGAGAACGGAACACTTCTGACGGTTCATATGCATATAGACTTTCTGCACTTCATTGCTTTTATTTCATTATGTTTATCCTTTTTCCCACCTTTCATTTTAAGATGTAAGAATGCCCGAACACATTGCTGCTTTAACTAAATCATTTCCCAGTTATGGATCAATAAAGTACCTATCTATCTCTATAGTTGTATTCATCTGCAATGTCACATTTTTCAGATTATAACTTGGTCAGTAAAAAGTGTCTGAGAGTTACACATCTTAATCTGAATTCAGTGATTACGCTTAGTCTTAAAACACGTCTGCAGTCCCATGACCTATAAATGTCTTTCAGCATTGCATGTTGGATTTCTGAGGTGCTTTATCTGCATTCAATCTATTCTTACCCAAATATAAGAGACCAAAGCCCCCTTGGCCGATGGGAGCCCCCAGCTTCCAGGACTTCTTCCCTGTGTCTGTGAGGACCTCTCCGGGGGGGAACTCCTCCGCCAGCTGCCTCTTGGATGGAGCTCTGCCTTTTCCTGCCGCCTTCTTTTTAGGAGGCATCTAAAGCACACACACCCAGCGTCACATGGTATTCTCCAGTGTTGGAAGAAGTACTTACATCCATTACTTAAATAGAAGTGCATATACTATGGTCTTAGAATACTCCACTACAAGTAAAATCCCCGATTACAAAATGTTATTTAAGTCAAAGTAAAAAAGTATTAGCAGCCAAATATGCTTCAAGTATCAAAAGTAATAGAAATGTACATGCAAGATACATCATTCCACAGTATTATATTATTATGGTTATCATGATATTCTGTTGTTATACATGTAAGACCTTTTTAGTGGTGTAGTTTGTCAATATGGACCAGATTTAAATACTTGAAATACTGTGCAGATCAGTACTGCATTTTACCATATCAGTTTATAGTTTGTTTTATAAGTGCAATGTTTGAGAGTGTTCAAATAAATGTAGTAGAGTAAAAAGTACGATATTTGCCTATATTTGTGGAGTAGAAGTATAAAGTTGTATTCAATGGAAATACTATAGTAGAAATGTGTCAACAACTACAATACTTGAGTAAATGTACTTAGTTACTTTCCAACATTGCTATTCTCCATGCTTTATGACCTAATGCATGTTGGGCTTAGGTTTTCAAAGTGTAAAGGTTATGTATATGCGGGTTTCACATTCGGTGCTACATGAAGTCCGGTTCATCTGTTTACCAGCGGATAACCGTAAGTTTAACACTTCCTGTCGTCTTCAGCTTTAACGTTTGGTAAACAAAGCTTTACTGTACAGACACAGTCAGTATGTGTAAAGCAAAGATAACAGCCCCCGTCATCATGAACAATTACGTGTACAGCCTTACAACGTTAGAGGGCGAACGGTATCGTTATACCGTTCGCCATCGTTCGTTACATTGTTGTCAGTGTCGGTTAACGTTAGCTATCATGCTAACCTGGCTATCTGATTAGCTTGTCACGCTAGCTTCTCATGTCGTTTATTACGTTCGTCGATATCTGCGACGCTGTCAGTCAAACAGCCACTAACACTATTTATGAAATGATGGGATGAATACACACCTTGACTTTGTTGTTTATTGTAGGTCAAGCCGTATGAACATGGAGGTATAGGATGTAAATGCGTATTGAACGAGGACCAAACTTCCCGCAAAACTACCGGTCAGGAAGTGACGTCAGCACGTTTTGCTATTCTATTGGCCGAGTACGCTGCGTATCTTACGTCAGTGATTCCAGCGTTTGAAGATGTTTACTGCACAGGTGAAGAAGAAGCTTTTATTTTAGCTTACAGTTTCATACTTCTATACAAGTTAAAGTCAGTGTTAGAGTCAGTATAGAAACACTACAGCTCAAGTTATTTTCACTAAATGTGTATTGTGTTGATGATGTGAAATATAATCAAGTGTTAAATCAGACTAAATTTAGTTCCACCTGGAGTAAATTCACAAGCTACCCTGCAGTATACAAAGTCATTCAAACTAGCTGCACCTTTACCAGCTTTGATAACACTTTAATGATCAATCATTATAAAACATATCATATATATTATTCTGAAATGGACCAATCTGCACAACACTACTTTTACTTTTGGAACTCTATTTTGATGCTAATACTGTTATTTCACGTTGGAAGTGTGCAGAGCCTCACCTATTTGAAATGTGTAATTTGATATGAACATATTGGGTTTCACTTGCAACCCGGTGCACACCTCATGAATAAGATATCCGTTCTTCAGTGTTGTCTTTCCAGGTGACCACAGAGTGGAGAGAGCAGCACTTCCAAGAGGGCAGATGGAACTGTGTGTACGTCAGCTGTTGCACACACTCTAATGAGTGTGACTCCAGTCTCTCCTGGAGGAGCTCAGTGGATCTGGACCCCCATGGTGGAGTCCTTAACAGAGCGATGAGCCACTGCAGCGACAACGAGGAGCAGAGTGATGACGGAGCAGAGAGAGCCAGGAACCAGAAGAAGAGAAGTAAAGGAGAGAAGCGTGTGTCCTTCCCCCCCGACGGACAGATAGTGTCCGGCTTCGCTGAGCACAGGGACAGAGAGGGTGAGCTGCTGTTTGAATACCAGTAAACGTTTGAGGCTGATTCATTATCACGATGTGTCATTTTGAAGACTATGGTCATTGCATTGAGTCATGTTAGTGTATTCTAGAACCCTGAAGGCAGGAGAGACTGAAAAGAGTCATGGGAAGCTTATAAAAGTTAACAGCATTTAATTACACAAGAAGCGGTGGTGTACAAAATTATGTGCGAGTGGAGGCGCTCTCCTCATCCGACCGGTCAGCAGGTAGAAGAGGTCAATCCTTGGCTTGCTCTTCCTGTTGTCATCTGAGGTCTTCTCCTATTGGCCGGCGTCGTCGGGGGGCGGGTCCAATGCAATTCCTGCCTTTTTATGTTGTTAAATTACATCATTCTGGTGTCTGTGGTTATTTAAACATTCCCTAATAAACGTTATTCAGCGGGAATAAATGAGTGCTAAACCCAGTGTGCTCAGTGTACAACATCACATGTCAATTCACCTTTGATTCACGGTTTGAAAATGCAGCATTTCGCCACATGCTAATGAAAACCGGAAGTGAAGCATTTTCAGAATAAAAGTATTAAATTAATAGTTAGTGAACTTCAGGTTTTTTAAATTAAATAGTGTATTTAATTCAAATTACGCCATATCAACATTGATTTTAATTTCTAACAGTCACCATGAATTAAAAACGTTTTCACTTATACCATTAGTTAAATAATCCAAAACATTCAGATGTCTTCATTTGCTGTATAATTAAATAACTTCTCTCTTTAAGCTCCTGAAATGTAGCATATGTTGGGTGAATTTCTCACATTAAACAACACACTCCACACTTTCACTATATTGATGCTTTTCTTTGGACTGGGTATTATAGCTTGTTTTAGTTATATATCATATAAGTTAAAGGTACCTGAACCACTATTCATTACAATATATTTGGCTTTTATTCAAACTCCTAAACACAGCTATAAATGTGTTGTGTGCTTTCCAAAAATCATTCTTGCAACCATCAGGCTAGAATAACCTCTTTACCCTCATCACCACTTGAAATTGAATATAAAGCTGTCATATCTTCCTGGGACCCGAGGAAAAAAAGTGTCTTCCTATTTCCTTTTTTTTGTGATTTCCTACCTATTTAGGGTTAAAAAAACATCTTGCAATTTAGACTTTTTTTATTTTATTTTATTTTAAAATGTTACATTATGTCCACTGTAGAGGACGTCGGGACCATATTAGTTTGAAAAGACAGCCAAAATTAACAGATGGACTATATAACGTATTGTGGTTATAGAGTGATATTAATACAATAACACATTCACCTTTATTTAAAACATGAATAAGTAATTGATCTGAACATTGCTGTTTATTTGGTCAATACAAAACTAGCTTGTTTTTTGGTGAATCTTTCCAGATCTTCAAATACTTTGTAGTCGACGTACTGGGAAAGTACCTCATTGGACTCCAGTCAGCACGGGCTGTAGGGTCATCTTGACTAGAGTTATGGATGTGGTCTCCATCTGACCTGCTCATAGAAACAAAGCTTGCATTCCTGAGGCAATTCTCATGTTTCATGGCTCCACTTAAAATAGAAACAACAATAAGACATACGCTACTCTTGGCCCACATGGGGCCATGTCTTTCCAGCTCGTCCCTATCTGTCTCTATGTATCTATCTGTGCTGCATCTTCCCCCCCCCCCTTCTTCTTGACCCTCTTCTATCCCAGGTGTGAAATTCTCATCTCACTCATCACCTGAGAGCTCAACATCTGAATCTCCCTGAACTTTCTGGTACAGAAAATGTCTGCTTCAGTTCCGTCTCCTGCAACAATATTGAGTCATAAAGTCCACTAGAAGGGACATTTATAAAAGGGCTGTTATTTGAAAACTTTAATTATTTAATTGCTTTCAGAACTAATTATATAGTTCCTCACATGTTAATAAACAAGAATATATATGATTGTCATGGTAAAAATGACAATTATTCAACAATATTTGACTCTCCTGCTTCTATAACATTTAGTTTTTTGTATGCCAGCCATTTTGGATGAAAAGAAAGAGGAACTTCCCAGCATGCAATTTTAACCAATGACATATCACTGGAAAGACCAGGATGTCCTCTGTGCAGCACACAGTTGATGGAGTAGCTCAACAGAGTCAAAGGAAATGCATGTTAACAAAATGTCCACTACAGTGGACATTTTCAATTGGCTGGGTCCCAGGAGGATACGTATCATGTTGTTAACTATCTTATTGGGCCAGTTTATCCAAAGGTTTGGAGCTAACCGTGTCCCAGAACCACTCTGTCCCAGAACCACTCTGTCCCAGAACCACTGTGTCCCAGAACCACTCTGTCCCAGAACCACTGTGTCCCAGAACTACTCTGTCCCAGAACCACTCTGTCCCAGAGCCACTCTGTCCCAGAACTACTCTGTCCCAGAACTACTCTGTCCCAGAACCACTGTGTCCCAGAACCACTCTGTCCCAGAACCACTCTGTCCCAGAACCACCGTGTCCCAGAACCACTGTGTCCCAGAACCACTCTGTCCCAGAACCACCGTGTCCCAGAACCACTCTGTCCCAGAACCACCGTGTCCCAGAACCACCGTGTCCCAGAACCACTCTGTCCCAGAACCACTGTGTCCCAGAACCACTCTGTCCCAGAACCACTCTGTCCCAGAACCACTGTGTCCCAGAACCACTCTGTCCCAGAACCACTCTGTCCCAGAACCACCGTGTCCCAGAACCACTGTGTCCCAGAACCACTCTGTCCCAGAACCACTCTGTCCCAGAGCCACTCTGTCCCAGAACTACTCTGTCCCAGAACTACTCTGTCCCAGAACCACCGTGTCCCAGAACCACCGTGTCCCAGAACCACTCTGTCCCAGAACCACTCTGTCCCAGAACCACCGTGTCCCAGAACCACTCTGTCCCAGAACCACTCTGTCCCAGAACCACTGTGTCCCAGAACCACTCTGTCCCAGAACCACTGTGTCCCAGAACCACTCTGTCCCAGAACCACCGTGTCCCAGAACCACCGTGTCCCAGAACCACTCTGTCCCAGAACCACCGTGTCCCAGAACCACTCTGTCCCAGAACCACCGTGTCCCAGAACCACTCTGTCCCAGAACCACTGTGTCCCAGAACCACTATGTCCCAGAACCACTCTGTCCCAGAACCACCGTGTCCCAGAACCACTCTGTCCCAGAACCACTGTGTCCCAGAACCACTCTGTCCCAGAACCACCCTGTCCCAGAACCACTCTGTCCCAGAACCACCATGTCCCAGAACCACTCTGTCCCAGAACCACTCTGTCCCAGAACCACCGTGTCCCAGAACCACTCTGTCCCAGAACCACCGTGTCCCAGAACCACTCTGTCCCAGAACCACTCTGTCCCAGAACCACCGTGTCCCAGAACCACTCTGTCCCAGAACCACTCTGTCCCAGAACCACCGTGTCCCAGAACCACCGTGTCCCAGAACCACCCTGTCCCAGAACCACTGTGTCCCAGAACCACTGTGTCCCAGAACCACTCTGTCCCAGAACCACTCTGGCCCAGAACCACCATGTCCCAGAACCACCGTGTCCCAGAACCACCCTGTCCCAGAACCACTGTGTCCCAGAACCACTCTGTCCCAGAACCACTCTGGCCCAGAACCACCATGTCCCAGAACCACTCTGTCCCAGAACCACTGTGTCCCAGAACCACTCTGTCCCAGAACCACTTTGAATTAGAGCTGCACAATCAATTGCACGCACACACGCACAGTGCAGTACAGTTTACCTCTCTCTCTGGATGCAGTGACTGAGTGTGTTCTCTCTCTCTTTCTCTCTCTCTCTGGATACAGTGACTGAGTGTGTTCTCTCTCTCTCTCTCTCTCTGGATGCAGTGACTGAGTGTGTTCTCTCTCTCTCTCTCTCTCTGGATGCAGTGACTGAGTGTGTTCTCTCTCTCTCTCTCTCTCTGGATGCAGTGACTGAGTGTGTTCTCTCTCTCTCTCTCTCTCTGGATGCAGTGACTGAGTGTGTTCTCTCTCTCTCTCTCTCTCTCTCTCTCTGGATACAGTGACTGAGTGTGTTCTCTCTCTCTCTCTCTCTCTGGATGCAGTGACTGAGTGTGTTCTCTCTCTCTCTCTCTCTCTCTCTGGATGCAGTGACTGAGTGTGTTCTCTCTCTCTCTCTCTCTCTGGATGCAGTGACTGAGTGTGTTCTCTCTCTCTCTCTCTCTCTCTGGATGCAGTGACTGAGTGTATTCTCTCTCTCTCTCTCTCTGGATGCAGTGACTGAGTGTATTCTCTCTCTCTCCCTCTGGATGCAGTGACTGAGTGTGTTCTCTCTCTCTCTCTCTCTGGATGCAGTGACTGAGTGTGTTCTCTCTCTCTCTCTCTCTCTGGATGCAGTGACTGAGTGTGTTCTCTCTCTCTCTCTCTCTCTGGATGCAGTGACTGAGTGTGTTCTCTCTCTCTCTCTCTCTCTGGATGCAGTGACTGAGTGTGTTCTCTCTCTCTCTCTCTCTCTCTCTCTGGATACAGTGACTGAGTGTGTTCTCTCTCTCTCTCTCTCTCTGGATGCAGTGACTGAGTGTGTTCTCTCTCTCTCTCTCTCTCTCTCTGGATGCAGTGACTGAGTGTGTTCTCTCTCTCTCTCTCTCTCTGGATGCAGTGACTGAGTGTGTTCTCTCTCTCTCTCTCTCTCTCTGGATGCAGTGACTGAGTGTATTCTCTCTCTCTCTCTCTCTGGATGCAGTGACTGAGTGTATTCTCTCTCTCTCCCTCTGGATGCAGTGACTGAGTGTGTTCTCTCTCTCTCTCTCTCTCTCTCTGGATGCAGTGACTGAGTGTGTTCTCTCTCTCTCTCTCTGGATGCAGTGACTGAGTGTGTTCTCTCTCTCTCTCTCTCTCTCTGGATGCAGTGACTGAGTGTGTTCTCTCTCTCTCTGGATGCAGTGACTGAGTGTGTTCTCTCTCTCTCTGGATGCAGTGACTGAGTGTGTTCTCTCTCTCTCTCTGGATGCAGTGACTGAGTGTGTTCTCTCTCTCTCTGGATGCAGTGACTGAGTGTGTTCTCTCTCTCTGGATGCAGTGACTGAGTGTGTTCTCTCTCTCTCTGGATGCAGTGACTGAGTGTGTTCTCTCTCTCTCTCTGGATGCAGTGACTGAGTGTGTTCTCTCTCTCTCTCTGGATGCAGTGACTGAGTGTGTTCTCTCTCTCTCTCTGGATGCAGTGACTGAGTGTGTTCTCTCTCTCTCTGGATGCAGTGACTGAGTGTGTTCTCTCTCTCTCTGGATGCAGTGACTGAGTGTGTTCTCTCTCTCTCTCTGGATGCAGTGACTGAGTGTGTTCTCTCTCTCTCTGGATGCAGTGACTGAGTGTGTTCTCTCTCTCTGGATGCAGTGACTGAGTGTGTTCTCTCTCTCTCTCTGGATGCAGTGACTGAGTGTGTTCTCTCTCTCTCTGGATGCAGTGACTGAGTGTGTTCTCTCTCTCTGGATGCAGTGACTGAGTGTGTTCTCCTCCTCCAGCTGAGAGCAGCCTCACCCTGACGGAGGTGATGGAGGCGTACGAGCAGAGCTGCAGCAGACACCAGGTCCAGCCCAGAGAGCAGGTCCTGCAGCAGCTGCAGGTAAAGACACACACTTCTCTCTCAGTGTGTGTTCATGTCTGACAGCATGCTCGTCTTTGTGGGCTTCACTGTTGGAGGCGGAGCTTCTTTTCTGTGGCTTCACCGCTCATCAGGGGCGTCGCCTGGACCTGAAAACATTCGGGGCTTAGCCCACAGTGGCGTCGGCGCTAAAGTGGAATGTTCTACTGTAACACTCCCCCCACACACACACACAGTACAACCGCAACTGTTACAATGAAGGCTTGATAAACAGCTCACGGCATATAGGCAGGGGGTAAAATGCTATTTTTTATGAGTGGGGGGTGGACCTCACCTCCTCTAAGGGGGATGCTCCCCCGGGAAGATTTTTGTTTAAATATTGAAGTTAAAAGCATCAATCTGGTGCACTTTGAGAGATTAAGACATTAAGAGATCTATGGATACATCTCTCAACATCCATATGAAACACAACTGTAAACAGATTTACTTTTTCTTACAAATCACTCCCCTTTCAAACTGTATTCTTGTTTTACTGCTATATAGTATTTCATAACTGTTTTTCATGTATTCTCTTATTGTTTTATAACTATAATGATCATATGAAGGTGTGCCGCGGATATAATCTTTTGAATAATTTGTGACCAAACCGTTTGAGACCCACTGAGACAACTTAGACTAAAGTGAACTATCTAAACACTCAGAGAGTCCTTTAGCTCACCTGAGCCTCTCAGTCTGAGAGGAGAGCTCTCCTCCAGCTTGTTGTGGAACCAACAGCTCCGTGTGTCCGTTAGTGCAGCTAGCTAACCAGATGCTAACAACACGGTCCCTGCTGCTGGCACCGGTCTCTCTCTCTCTCTCCCTCTCTCTCTCCCCCGCCCTCTCTCTCTCTCTATCACACTAAATGCACTATTGCCACACACACACAGAGCCGAGCTTGAATGACACAAGCACACATTTATTTCCATGCAACTCTCTGATTGGTCTGGTGTCATGCCTCTGTTGCATTCACTGAACACGGGAAATTACAGTCCTGCCGTCCTCTCTTGTGTCATGATGAGGTTCACGTAAAGCACGGTTAATGTATTATATCATTGAGGGAGAATTGTCCGGTGCTACAGAAAAAACATTTGGGGCTAAAGCCCCGGATGCCCAGGCCAGGCGACGCCACTACCGCTCATTCTGCAGTACACTTGACACTGTTGACCACAACATACTAGACCGACTAGAAAACTGGGTGGGACTTTCGGCAACAGTTCTAAATTGGTTTGAATCCAACTTAAAGGTGGGGTAGGTAATTTTAGACAAACCAGCTCGAGTGCGCTAGAATTTGAAAATACACAGCCGGAAGAAATCTGCCACTTCCTCACAGAGCCCCTCCTCCAACACACACAAACGTGCACATGACCAATGAGGGCACGAGATAAGTTTGTGCACAGATGGAAGGCTGACAGGCAGGTAGGCCATCCAGTTACTTTAGCCGGGCCGGCTCAGATGATAGGTCGTGCTTTTTACAGTACCACGGCTTCCACAGATGACATTTGTTATGGATTTGTTGTCAAAGCACTTCAGATATTCATTGCTATCGGGATGTTAAGAGCATTCCATGGAATATAACAAAAAGTGTATCTCGAGCCCAGCGTTTCAGCTCGGGACGCCCTGAACACGGGCCGAGGGCGTCCACAAATATTAATAATTCGAGAGAATATCGAGAGTTTGTATC
>NW_027263188.1:60000-80000 GCF_902827115.2 Pseudochaenichthys georgianus
ATAAAATATTGCTTCTAAGAAGTGTGTGTACCCTGTTCTTCTATGCAACATCAGCAGCTCAGCTTATAGAACAAGTGCACCATGCAGTTATATTACAGCTCTCCAGACGGATCAATAGCAACAATATAACTCACGCTGTCAGAGCAGATCCCACTGCAGCCTGCAGCTCTTATTAAGACGAGGCCAACCCACGACCAGCTCACACACACATATGCACACGCACACACACACACACGCACACACACACGCGCACACACACGCAGAAACACACACACACACACACACGCACACACGCACAAACACACACGCACACACACACACAGACACACACACGCACACAAACACACACACACACACAGACGCACACAAACACGCACACTAAAAGCACCTCATGTTGATAATGTGCTTCCATCAGCGCCGTCAGAGCGCTAACGTATCTCCTCTCCAGCCTACAGGCAGAGAGCAGTGGAACGGGGCTCACGTTAGCGGGAATGCCGCACCACACCGTGTCACCTCATACTGAGGAAACGTTTTGGTGTAAAGATCTATTTTCTTTCTCTCAATGACTCACATTTGTTGGTTTTTCCAATTGGTTTGTCATTCATGTTCCACTTACACATGTACAGTGTGTGTTTAGGCTGTATCATCAACGTGTTTGTTCTTTAGAGAAATGAAGTTTGTAAAACTCCTAAATCAGGGAAAGAGGTCACATCATTATTTTGAAAATGAAAGTCCAGTTTTCTTGCATGTGCCTTTGAGCTCTAACAAACATAATGCATGGACAGCATTTCCTTACTCATAACACATTTAAAAGCCTTCCTTTCACTTTTATATTGGGTTGTTGTTAACTTTGTCTCCTGGTGAAAAGTATGTTTCCCTGGTGTTATGCTGGATTCGTTATTCTCGCGTCCAGGTAAGAAGCTTAAAAAGGAGACTAAATGGAGTCTCTGAGAAGGTTCAAAATTGGTACTTTAATTAATAAAAAGCGCGGTAATGTTACAAGCAGGATATTGTTCAGTCAGGAGAGAAAGTCTGCAGCATTCCTCTCCCAGGTGCTGGCCGTGCAGAAGAGACCTTCCAAGCATTCGTCTCTCCCGCTTGCTGGCTGTTCGCTCCTCCTCTCTGGGAGCTGTAGTGACGCAGGGGACTTCCCCCCCTCGTTCTCTTGTGTCCGATATCGCGTTAAACAGAGGATTTCGACATTTTACATTCATTGCTTACTTCCACATGCCTTTTCTCCTCCTTATCTCTTTCATAACTTTATATGTTAACGGCGTCAATAGCCACTTTAATGATACTAATGGGCAGTAGTCCCGGATGTCGTCATGACGGATTTTCAGAATAAAAGCTTGGTATTGGGAACTTCCGGGTTTTTCCAGAATAAAATAGCATTTAAACTGACGGTATGTTTAAGGTACATTATGCCATAAAACATTGATTTTAATTTCTAACACTGGGCAAGGTTAGCTCAGTGAAAGCTGGTGTCTAAATGCAAGGAACGGTGCTGCTACGTTTCGGAACCTCTTTAGCATCTCCAGTCCTGACGGATACGTGCTCATTGTGTCAGCTGTTTCATTCAGACTCAGTCCAGGCCTGTGGCAAATATCTGTTTATCATATTCAGTGAAGCTTGTTCTGATTTGTGTCTGGAATCTTTGGTTTACTAAAGGCCTCAGCATGTGATTCTTATCCTCGACGATGAAAAGCATCACTGTTTTAGTCCATCAGAACTGTTCAAGTTTGGCTGATTTTGAGAAGGTTGGAAAGATAAATACGTTGCTGGGCCAGTGACATGGAACTGTGGTGGCGGGAGTTTTTTGTCAACAGGATTTCGTTAAAGTTTATATTATTTGACATGTTGATTGCGTCACAGTAAGTGTACGAGATGGTGCCGTCTCGTCATTGTTTCATCTATGTCTACGAGAAAAAGTGCATTGACAAATATATTTCGTCAAAGTTTTGAAATGTGAATTATCCCGCACATGTTTTCTTTAGCTGTCGTTATGCATAGAGGTCAAGAAGAGGTGGTTAGCAAAATACATTGGACATCTTATATTCATCCAGTGTATGACCACAGCTCATGTTTACTCGCTAACGGTCTTCTTCTTCCCTGCCTTTATTGCACATAATTGTGTTACTGCATAACAGACTGCAGCCATCCACTGCATTAGCCCTCTGGATATCTGACCTACATGTTTCTGTAATACCTGTGATTTAGTTTAATTATTATTTAAATGTATTACTTTATATTTTGGAGGCACTTTATGCCTTCAGTAGAGCGAGGATAGGAACGTTGTGCAACAGAGTGTTGTGTCTGTGAATTAAAATCAGGTGTTCTGTTCGATTTGACATTTGTATATAAATGTGCACGCCTATTTCACAATCACACTTTCTCTCTAGTGCAAGTATTATAAACTCTTTCTCACACACATATCTTCCCCCTTAATTAAAATAAACTCACTGATTCTCTCTTAGCCACACTTGAAACACACATTCTGCCATCTATAATTCATTTTATGTACATACTTACTTTACTTGGAGCAGCCCCCCTCCATACATTTTACTCGAGATCAAGGGGAATTATTTGTAGAAAATTAGAGACTTAGCAGTGCTTACATTAAGCATACAGCCGTGGTGTTATCTGGTGCTAATGAAGGCAGATGCAATGGAAGCGATTGTAGGTGGTCCTCCTGAAGGAGTCAGATATGTACCGTTAAGCACTAGCTAAGAGGGGCAATATTTAGACCGAACGGGCTGCATGCAAATGAATCCATAATAAGACGATGCAAGACGAAAAGAGGAACGCCTAAAGAGCACATTTATTAAATGAGGTCTTTTCAGGCGAGGGGCGATTCCCCGAGGACCGGCGCTGAAGACTATTTAAAGCTTCTTTCATTGCACCCTTGGGCCCCTTTGCACTCCTTTGAAATGTTGTAAGTGGATAAAACAGTATTGCTGTTGGTGACATAAGAGTGGTAAACAATAACAGGTCGGAGCCAGCGGGGTGTCAGGCCGCACGCCTACTCTGTGATTTCACTAAGCACACTGTGGAGTGTGTGAGCTGCAGCTCAGAGCAGAGGATCACTGCCAGGACGAGAGGAAGACCTGCACTCACACACACTCGCTTTGAGAACAACTGAAACACTCCAGGAGCTAATAGGTGCACCCCCCAGAGGGACACATCCATTTATACATTTACAATGTGTGTATCACATTTATCCGAAAATGAATTTGTATCCAAGTCCATGCATAGATACAAAATAATATGTGTGCAAGCATACAGATAGATAGTAGGTACGTAGATCACATTTATAAAAAAAAAAAAAAAAACTAAATAAACATAATATTACAAATATTGTAAATATACACATCTATATGTATACACTCGGTCATTTTATTAGGTACACCTGTTCAACTGCTCGTTAACGCAAATACATAATCAGCCAATCACATGACAGCAACTCAATGCATGTAGGCATGTAGACATGGGCCGTGGCCGTTTCTCAATGTCGAGTAAACCTGCTGCAGAGCCAAGTATACCACGTCATCGAGTGGCGCCGAAGGACTGTTTAAATGCATGTTAAATCATAGATATATAAACACTCGATGACTCACCCGCGCTGCTGGCCAATGGAGACCGACGTTGCCACTTGGCCGCCATCCTGCTACAGGCAGTGCTCTCATTCATAACATTATGGTTTACTATTTAAATAACCATAGCTTGCTCAATTTTCAACCAATTTTCAAACGGTTTGGTTTTTTATAAACATCAAAGATATACTTATGATACTGCATACTTATAATCATGGACTTTCATATGAAAATAACATTAATCAGATAAAGCAATAGATATACACACACACATAAGGTATTTATATTAAATATTTGCCGGTGTATATATTTCCATTTATTTTATTATATTGTTAATATTTAAAATAAATTATAAATCAATTATAAAATTAAAATACATTTATATTTTATATATAAAAATCGGTCTCATGTTACCACTCTGTAAGCCAAGAGTTGTTAATTTAGCAATGCCTTAGCTTGAAGAACAGGGACACAACTAATGACAATAGCATATGTTGGTATATTATTTAGATATTCACACCTTTATCAGAAGAACCAAACCAACATAAAATGTGCTCACAGACAGGCCAGTTCTGTCTAATTTATCACAATTATTGTTGACATGAGATCTTCATATCATCCTAGTTTTGTATTTAGTTTCTAGATTTGTAAACAAATCCAGAACCTTTGAAATATGTTATTGAAAAAAGACCAAGAATAATATAAACTGTACCATGTGTCCTTTTGTGTCCTTCTGTAGTCCATTTGTGGTTTGTCTTGTCTCACCCCGGCTGATATATCACAAAATCCACTGTTTAAATTGTTCCCTATATTGCCCCTATGCCTCTGTAAGGTGTCCTTGGGTGTTATGAAAGGCGGCCCCCCCAACATAAATGTATTATTATTATTATTATTATTAAGAAGAACAACTTGGTGTGGTGTGGAGGGGATGTAGGAAGCAGGAGCAGGTGGGGAGAGATGGGGCTTCAAGGTTCAAGGTTATTTGTTTTAAATGTGTCTTGGAGATAAGGACCAGCTGCACACAATAAAATACAGTATAACACAAAACCAATAAGACACACGGTGACACATGGCACACCAACAATCAATCATCGTTCAGCCTCAGCTTTGGTATTCTTTCACAACCATGTTATGGGTTTATTAGACTGAGCTAACATAAACATATGTGGTGATCCCACGGGTTCTTGTTTGCAGACAGCGGCGATTGGAGCATCCGTAGGCTGCACAAAAGTCGGCATAGTCAGGTACTTCTGTAAACACAAAGCCAGCAAATTCCTGTATCATAATGCAAGATGTTTTTAACAAGCCAAACCACTTGGAAGAAATCATGTGTAACTTAAGTTATGTTGAAAAGAAAGAGCAGTTCTGCCTCTCCCACTGATGTAACGTTGCTGGGTCAACTTTGTAATACTAGGTCTCACTGACAGTCTCTTGTTATTAGCCAGCTAATAAATACAACCACATACACAAAGAAAAGCTGCAATTTCAACATGTCCAAGCATCCTGTATCATAGCCATGCTAATAATGTTTATAATAAACCAAACCGTTTGTAAATCAGTCAAGATTTCAGCGAGTTAAGAGTATTTTTGTGCAGATCACTCACCTTACAACAGCTACCATAACGCGAATCAGAGTAACTGTTGACTGTAGCAAGATGGCGGCCAGTCAGCTACGCTGGAAAATCTCCCATGAGCCATCTAGTATTTATATATATATCTATGTGTTAAATGCCCAGCATTCGGCGCCACTCGATGACGTAGTATACTTGAAATAGTGGCTCTGCAGCAGGTATACTCGACATTGAGAAACGCGCCATTGTCTAGCCTACGGAGCGCTTCGTATTTACGTCACGTGATACGCGCTGCTCGGTTGCGCTGCTCCAGAAGCCTGCTAGCAAATTAGCTTACAAGCTAACTCAGCTGAAAAGGATCCAGAAACTTTACTTTTACACTTTAACCATTTTTTGGAGATCACCGACGGCGATGAAATAAAGAGAACCATGGCCAGGTAAATAAGACTGTTCCTTTAGCCCCCAGTAATGTTACATTAGTAAGTTAACAAGTAGGCTACATTATATAGCTGATGTCATTTAATCATATTATTTCATATTTATAATAAGTCTTCATTTTTCTGTAGGCCTACTAATAAAACAATGTGTTTTTTAAATAAACAAAAGCATGTTGTATAGATTGATTCTTAAACAATATTAGTGTTCTAATCTTAATAGCTGTGATTATAACAGTTTCAACAAGTCCTCCAACTCATACGACCAAATGGGTCGATTGTTTAAGCACCAGATTACGACCCATAGCCACGTTTTAAAGTGTAGCACCTCTAGTGGTCGTGTAAGAAACAACATGCTCCCGTTTATTTACAAATAACCCTCTCTGGAAAATCCTAAATTGTAGGATAGTTTGGCCATTAAAACGCTTTATGATTAGATTTCTAGCGAGAAGTATATATTGTACTTTTAGAATCCACGTCCAGTCGATATGTAGGATCTATAGTTTGATAGATATTACGAAGATGATTTGAGATTTCGTCAGGAGAACGTGTATATGCGGCAAGCTTCCATGTAAAGTTACGGGTTGAAAACAGTATTTCCGGTCTCGCCGTTTTCATAATAAAACCAATGATCAAATGATTTAACAGTGATATCTGCACTACTCATCCACTAAAAAAACATCAGTTTATCCTAGTTAATTATACGACATTAATTGGTTTAAATTGTGTACAATGCTTTTGTGTTTTTCCCATAGGTTTTTCTCTTTCGATTCTGAGAGACACATTTCTTTTTTCAGAGGTTTTGATAGGCTAAAATCACGCCGCAATGCACGTCGGGATATGGTGTTTATGTGATATGAAATCGGAAAACATTAAAAATAATAATAATAATACTTTATTCCGAGTGTTCTTGCTTTTCTCTTTGAAGGTCATCACATAACGGCATTGTAATACACGGTTCGGCTGCATTAAATATTACATATCTGCCCTAGATATGTATTTATAGAGCCCTGATCAGAAGACCTTTTGACAAACTGGAAGAGATGCCGCCAAAACTGAATACGTGACGTGAACCATAAATATATCAACAATTAAACAACATCTTCCATTTCTTTTCACACAATACGTCTCCTTGCAGTATCAACACTAATTCGGCTGACTTTTATATTTGATCCAATTAGTAGATAGTCTGTATTTACACCATAACGGTGCACAGCTTTTTAAAGATATTACTGATTTTCTGAACTACCTTTCCAACTCCTCATGCAGTTGACTGTTACAGGTCTATACAGGTTCATGGTACAATGCATAAGCTTCACATCGAGAGACTGAAACTGTATTTTCCTTTACCGTTCTGTTTTAAACTCACAATAAAGTGAATAATCATATTATGTACGATATTATTATGTTTTATTAACTAGACCACTGGTCTAAACCGCACCTCCTAGTGGTTAAAGCACGTTATTGAATGTAGTTGTTGAATAAGTTATATTTATTTAGTTATTGATGAAAACATTTAAATATTAAGAGTAGCCTACATACAAAATAGGGGTCAATGATAGAAATATAGAATGGAAAATATCTAGAAGATACTGTAGTGATCTCTACAATAAAACAGTTTAGTGCAGGACGTCCAAAGATATTAACAGGAGGATGTGCAAAACAGACAAACTGATAAGGCTGAATTTTACTCAGGTGTAACTAAAGTCTGATTTAAGGGTTGTTTATATTTCACATCATTAATCAGAATCTGCAAAGTAACAAAAATAAATGTAGTAGAGTAAAAATACCAGGTTAACCTCTGAATTGTAGTGGAGTAGAACAAAGTAGTACATGCTGCTGTAACAAAAACATTTCCCAACTTGGGATCAATAAAGTATATCTTATCTTATCTTAAGATGATCGATGGCTACTGCCATATTTGCAAAATTTGCCTCTGAACCTTGACAAGTGCATGTTTCCGGCTTATCAATGAACAACAGGAGGGGTCACAGACATAAGACCAGCTGTTAAATAAAGCTCTTCTGACCTTAGGTGTCATGTGGGTATATTATTTCACCATTTATTAATTATATGTTTTACAATTGATAACACCACTGTGTTTCGTATCCCCTAAACCTCCAGGGTGTACACGTTTAATACTGCCAACTTCTAATTGTGGGAAATACGAAAACGTCTTATAAAGAGACGTGCCATATATTGCGAAACACACAATAGCCAGCATGTGTAGTTCTGGGGGGGGGGGGGGAAGCTGGAGCCGGGGGCTGGACCCGTCCAATTCCAGTTTTGGAAAGTCTGGCGTGGTTCCATTCCATTTCAAAGAGCTGTTTGACAGCGTAACCTTGTCGCACTGCCACTCCAACATCCAATCACAGGGCTTGATGACTAATCACGGGGTTTGTAAAGCAAGGCGGATGTTGTAGTCCCAAACGATAGCTGGGGATTCTGGGTAGTGTAGTGTCTTCGGAAACTGTAGTGTCTAAACTCCTAAAAAACTTTGTTTTGTTTCTCTGACTCGAAGGTTAAAAACACAAAAGCATTGTACACCATTTAAACCAATCAATATTGTGTAATTAACAAGGATAAACTGATGTTTTTTAGTGGATGAGTAATGCAGATATCACTGTGTAATCATTTGACAGTGAGGGGAATATATCCGGTTTTATTATGAAAACTTCGAGACCGGAAATACTGTTTTCACCCACGCTAACTTTACATGGAAGCTGCCGCATATACACGTTATCCTGGCGAGACCTCAAATCATCTTCGTAATATCTATCAAACTATAGATCCTACACTTCCACTGGACGTGGATTATAAAAGTACAATATACACTTCTCGCTAGAAATCTAATCAAAAAGCATTTTAATGGCCAAACTGTTCTACAATTTAGGATTTTCCAATCGACCTATTTGGTCGTTTTTTGTAGGAGGACAGGCTGAACAGTTTATATTCTCCTTCTTCCCCTAAACCTGCCCAGATGATGTCCCACTGACACCAGGTCAGCACCTCCAGGTCCAGCACATTATTGATATTGGAATGATTATTATTTTAATACATTGCGCGCACTTTGGCCAGACTGGTTCAAGATGATAGAAAGGGAACAGTAACTCAAACAACCACTGGTTACAACCAAGGTATACTGCCTTCCTCTGTCCTTAACTCCTGCCTATGTCAGGCTGATCAGGTCCGAGCTCTTTTACTTTCAGCTTTCCCTCCAGTGTCCTCCTCTCAAAGGATGTTTCTTAAAGTGATTAAACATCATGTTCCTTCTCCATATTCGCTATCTAGTTTTGTTCACACTCCATCTCTGTCTAACTCTCTCTCATTCAAACGTCAATCTCTCATTCTGGAGCTCCTGCTGCCCCCTAGTTGTAGGCGGTGTCAACAGCTGCTTTGGGCGCTGTTTGGTGCGCCCTGAGCTGCTCCTATCTGTTGCATTGAAGAGGTGTGGACTGCATGCACCACTTATAACGAGAGTCAATGGGCAAAGATTTCTGCGCCCCAAGCAGGAAACACGTGTAACATCAGTAACTTTAGACATCGTAAAATAATTTGTATCGATATTTTATCATAGATTATACATTTAACTGACACGAAGTATATAATATGTACCTTGTTCATTAAAAAAGAATGAATACAATTAAAATGTTTTTTTATGACAAACTAGAATGTGGGAAGAGGTAGGGCGGCGCACCTAGCGCCCCTATGGGCCGGCCGCCACTGGTTTAAATGCCACAGCCTACCTGAGTTTTGTTGCTGACCTTGTCCAACCCTTTATGACCACAGTGTTCCAGATGCTATCATGTCAATACGGACCAGAATCTCTGAGGAATGTTTCCAGCACCTTGTTGAGTTTATGCAACGAAGAATTGAAGCAGTTCTGAAGGCAGACGGGGGGCAAGCCTGGTACTATTAGGGTGGGCATAATAAAGTGGCCGGTGAGTGTATACACCTTATGAAAATAATGTGTATACACTCAGTATACCCAGTATGAAAATAATGAAAAATACACAATATTAAATACACAAGATAAATTAGAATACTGTATAATAGACCAATCTCTTACAGAAACAGAATATTTAGACATAGACTACTAAATACATTAAGAATTGTTACAAGTATCTGTTTTTTATAGAAATTACAGATGAGGTGTGAAACCAACGTATTGGCAACCCTTTCCACAATCCAAATGATACAACATCATGTAGAGACGGCACATGAAAGTGAGTTATGCATACTGTGCCTGCAGACACAAATCATATACATATATACATCACATACTCACAGATATATAGACAGGCTTCCACTTATTTACACACCAGCACATATGCATGCATGCAAACACAGAGATGTAAAGGCTCTGCCTCATTGTCTGTTGTAGTTGATTGTGAATATTTCAAACTCACATATAATTACTGTATGAAACAGAAACACTCTAGAAGTAACATCTCAGTAAACGCTAGCATTCCTTAGGAACCGCTGTTGATCCACCAAGAAGAAGTCTGCTGACGTGAATAGCATTTGTATTAAAACATTGACAAATTATCACATATAGCCTACTGTAGAGCAGGGGTCGGCAACCCCTGGCACGCGTGCCACCATTGGCACGCGGGACCGTAACCAGTGGCACGCAGGACCGTAACCAGTGGCACACTAGGAATAAGTGTGCACAAATATTTAAATTGTATTGTCGGATCCTGAACGAGACCGCCGGCAGAAGGAAGCCATGCACGCAACGCAGCGCAGAAGGATCACTTCTATGCCCGCTCTCTTTGAACTCCAGTCGACTTTCTGCTGCTTTCCTCCACGGTGAAACGACCAGGGCTGGAGCGCACTTCACTCCTTGCAGTATAAGGAGCTGTACATGCCGCAGTTTTTGCGAGGCTGTGTCTTTAGTTGAAAGCCCAGTGGCGATCTGATCATCTGTCATCGAAAATAATATGCTACAAAGGGGCGGACTGGCCAGCTGTGTGTTCTGGAGAATCACAGTACGTCCGGTCGTCAGCGAACCGAGCCGGCCGCCCGGCACCGCCCTTTATTTATTTAAATGTATTTAAACGGCATCATGTAGGCTAAATTGCGCTGACAGGCGAAAGAGGTCCACAGCTTCCCGACTATCCCCTGAGAGATGTATAAGCATACAAGGATTACCATTAGTCAAATAGAATAATTCTGTTATTATTTCATTAAATCAAAGATGAAATCAGTCCAAGAAAGCAGTATACTAGATTTCTTTACAAATATGTTCTTTAAAATAATAATAATAATAATAATCACAATAGAAGTCACACTTAATCTGTCGGATAGTAGTGTCTTCCCCGACAACGATGTATGGAAAGGAACTGTGTTCTCAGAATGTATATATCTGTCAGTGTTCAGAGTAAAGTGAGCTTCTTCTCACATGTGCAGAGTGATTTATTGATTTATTTGAGTTTACGGTTTAATGCAAAGTCTTTTTAACATTCAAACACAAAAGGATTGTACATCTGCTCTGACTCTGAGTTGTATTCTCCCCGTGATGTTTGGGGGTAAGCTAAGAATGAGTTGCATGTTGGCAAATGTTCTAATGATCAGCTTAGTGGATGTATCCCTGGCAGATTACTCAGTTGAGTGGACTGAAGAGAAATCAATTACCACAATTTAGCTTCCATTATTTATCCCACAGCTAAAGAACGGCCTTCCATGACAACGTGCCTCTATTCAATTCCCCGGTCAGATTCAATTCCAACAAATATTATTTCCGGGATAAATCCACCGCTGCTTCCTCAGCTCTTTGATTAGCATTCATGTTGCACTGCGGAGTCTGCTGGTACGACTGCTATGGTTCACACACACACACACACACACACACACACACACACACACACACACACACACACACACACACACACACACACACACACACACACACACACACACACACACACACACGCACACGCACACGCACACACACACGCACACACACACACACACACACACACACACACACACACACACACACACACACACACACACACACACACACACACACAGGGAAAGCTATATCTCTGCCTGTGTTATTCAAAAGGGAAACAAGAATGTCTTTTTAAATTAAATGCATGCTGATTGTTATTGCCCCCCCCCCTCCTCCCCGTGTGGACGAGGTGAATGTCACTAAGTATGTGCGACACTTTTTCTTGCGTGGTTGTTAGCAGCTTACGCATGCATAATAAAAGCACGGGGGAGCGCTTATCAGGCCGCAGTGGGGGGGCCGGACATGTGTCGCCCCCCCCCCCCCTCATTACAGGCCGAGGGGCGATAACAGCCCTGAGTGGAGCAGGGGAACGAGTGCAGCGGAGACACGGCCATCACGCAGGAAAGAGAGAAGAGTTTGGGTCGGGAGGAGGAGCACCACCACAGGACAGCGCTAACACACTCCAGTTGTCTTTCACACACACACACACACACACACACACACACACACACACACACACACACACACACGCACACGCACACGCACACGCACACACACACACACACACACACACACACACACACACACACACACACACACACACACACACACACACACACACACACACACACGAGTAGCCCCAACATGCTTTATTTAAAACACAATGCCACCGCAGCCTTTCCATTGTGCTTTTACACATCCTGCTTTAAAGCCGTTTGGGAAACAGCATGCAGAACTGAGAGAGGATAAAACCTGGTCTACGTGTAAAAGAGTCCATTTTACATTCCCTGCCTCTAATTGAATTCGGAGCGGTTGCAGTTAAACTGAATGGCGCACTATTGGTGGTGCACTATTAGGCTGAATTGAATTTGCATGGTTGGGTGGTCGCACAAGTAATATGAGTGCTTTTGTAAGTAAGGTAATGTTACAGGACTCACTGAGGGTTCACACGGGGAGACGCTCTGTGGCGGAATGACCACACAGTCTAACAGTCCGTATACACGCATGTGTTTCTTATTCTCCTTCTGTAACCGTAGCACACACACGGGGAAGTCCCTCTGCTGCAGAGCAGCGTGTTGGACCACAGCAGGACCAGATGCATCTCACTTGCTCTATTTAGGCTGAACAAACGTAAAACGTTATATTTAATTAAATGTATTATGTCAACAGATTTCGCAAAACTGTATTAGGTTAGTTGAAAGCAATATTATTAAGTTTAAATCAAAAATATTGTGTTCATCTTTAGGGACATTTATTGACATTATACATTTATTGACATTATACATTTAATTGACGTCAACGTTTCAGTTTGTTCAGTGCATTAGGAAGAGTTGTGAACTGGTTCAGGTTTAAAGCGGATCGTAGAATTGTCATCAGAATTGCACTCATTGCTACATGATGTCATCGGTGCTGCACAAACCCTTTCCTACAAAGTGCAGTCGGTCGGAGTGAAGCTGAGCGATAGCGTTCAGCGGACACAAGGCATTAGAAAGAATACAGATGTAGAATATCATAGACGTGTCCTTTAAATGCCGGGAGATCATTACATCTCTAAGAGGATGCCTCTTCAAATGTAGATGAGCAACATTTCAGAATCAAAATATTAATATCTTTCTGTTGTGGAAAAAAGTTGATAAAAAGCTGTCGGAGAAGAAAAGGCTCTCTGCCAGGTGGGCTGACCCCTCCTCTGGGGTCCTGAGCAGAGCTGGAGCTACCCCTCTTCTGGGGTCCTGAGCAGAGCTGGAGCTACCCCTCCTCTGGGGTCCTGAGCAGAGCTGGAGCTACCCCTCCTCTGGGGTCCTGAGCAGAGCTGGAGCTACCCCTCCTCTGGGGTCCTGAGCAGAGCTGGAGCTACCCCTACTCTAACACTATTCTTCCTTCCTTGGAGCAGTGGGGCTTCAAAAAGGCAGTTCACAACACGTCCCACTTTCATCATCAGATGTTTTCACTAAAGGTCTGTTCATTTGTAGGCAATGTTTTTTCTGTCTTTTTTTTGTAATTTATTAAATCTTTAAGACAAATAGAGCTTATTCACATGAGATCAGCGTCTGTGCCGTGCATCTGAACCTGTGAAGAAGGGTCCCTAACACATCACTCTCGTTCTGTGCAGTTACATTCAGATGTCCATCATTCTTCCAAATCTACTCCGACGACTCCCCTTCTATCATATTGATTCCTTCTTTTGAATTATCATTTTTTTTAATATATTATCCTAAATAATTTTGATAAGCACTCTTTTGCTAATTCAAAATTGTTATGTGTCTCTCTCCCCGTTGCTCCAATATTACCCAGATAGAATCACATTGTGAGGAACAGATTTCATACTGTACTCCAGCAGAGTCAAGAAGAACACACACACACACACACACACACACACACACACACACACACACACACACACACACACACACACACACACACACACACACACACACACACACACACACACACACACACACACACACACACACACACACACACACACACACACACACACACACACACACACACACACACACACACACACACACACACACACACACACACACACACACACACAGATAGTTCCAACCATCCCTGCCGCTCAGCGTGCACTGCGTACATTATTTTTGACATCTACCATTTAAAGGCACGGTGTATTTTACACAAAGTGGTATTAATGAAGCTGCTGAAGGCACGCCATCATACATTTCAGAAGCACAGGGCGAACAAAGGCAGTGACAGTGGGAATCCTGGAAGTCAATTAGAATTTTATGTACGTTTTTAGATCTCTTTTTTAAATGATAAATGAAGTTACTAATTTTGTCTGTGCTCTTTCTAGACACTGCAGCTTTAATTGCTAATTGTTAACAGCGAACGAATACATTTGCATATTAATTAGCTCCCAATTTACATTTTTAATTTTCTGCCTTCAAAGGGTGTGAGATAAAAGGTCGTGTTATTTTAAATAATTTATCCTTTATTGCAAAAAGATGCTGAAAAGAAAATGTGGGGGTGATTTTTAACCCTTAAGAGCTCTGGAAATGCACGTTGAAAATACATGCAATATATATATTTATTTAGATGTTCTTCAGATAATGAAATGGGCTCAGGAGAAAAATGGAGGAGTCGAACAGATTTGGATACAAAGCCACCTGACTGAAGAGCACAGTGACTTCAGCAGAGATGGCTGAGAGTTTGGAAAGCAGACCCTCTCTTTGTATCACTCCATGTTGTCCTCTCTCCCCTGACACATCAATAGCTTTGGCAGCGGGCGCCTTCGGTTTCCGTCGTTCACCGCGAGGCAGCGGCGAGCGGAGAAGGAACGCACAAGTTCAGAAATTCATTAAGATGAAAAACATCCGCACTGTGCTTCTTGTGAGGAGGAGGAAGTGCTGTGTGTGTGTGTGTGTGTGTGTGTGTGTGTGTGTGTGTGTGTGTGTGTGTGTGTGTGTGTGTGTGTGTGTGTGTTGGGAGTGTGATATGGGTTCCCAGCCAGTTGCCTGCACATTCTTGCCGAGCGCGGTGCTTTGGCTCGGTGCCACAAACAAAGCGGTTTCAGTCACTACCCGGACGCCAGCAGTCACTGACACTTTATTTCCCTTTCCTGCTGTTGTGACAGACCGAACCAAAGTCAGAGAGAGATGCATGGAGGAAGCTGGACTCCACAACCGTGGCTAAAACGGTCCTCGGCTTGGTGCTGAAAGGCCGCAGCTGAGAGGCTCGGCCTGTTCTGCTGTGCTGCACTTTGTAGACGGGGTCTGACACAGTCCTGCTGGAACTGCTAAAGCATTGTAATAAGCACAAATACAAATATCACTCTGATTCATATTGTTTCCCTGAGATTCCCAGTTTTGTAGGCGTGAAAGGTGTTTTATTATTTGGTTGGGTTCATGGATTTCCACTCTCAAGGGCCATTTCAATTTTTACAACATCCTCCAAGGGCCGTACAAATTATTTCCTTTATATTTTACAAATCACTCCCCTTTTACGCAGCGTCCACGCGGCAGCGTGCGTTGACAACCCAGTCTCACGGCATTTCATGTTCACCAACACAATTTTTAATCTATTGATTCGTGTTCAACACGATTTGCCCCTTTTTTTCGTGTTGCACAGCACGATTTTAAAAGCAATGTATTTCTACTGGTAACGTGTTTCGTGCCTGCAGGCTGCAGCACGTCTTTTTCTCCGGTCGGGTCGTGGGAGACCGGAAGCTGTGTGGTTCATAAAAACATGTTCTTACTCAATATCAAGCCACAGTTATTGCTTTTATTTGAAATCGTATAATTTCGGACTTTTGTTGCCGTCTGTGAGGAAAATAAATGGGGCTCAGAGCCTCAGGATACTGAAATCTGTATTTTCTAAATCTTTTTTTCCTTCTAATTTGTTATTCAAAGTGTTGGTGAACACGAATCAATAGATTAAAAATCGTGATGGTGAACACTAAATGCCGTGAGACTGGGTTGGCGTTGAAGCTTGCCTGTGGGCGTCTCTGAAACTCGACCAACAACCAATCACATGAATCTCCCGCCCCGGACACACAAGCACGCGGTTTGATTGGCTAGAGCTTGTACTGGCATATGATTTGATTGGCTGACACTTCCGTCGACGCTTCAAAAGTTGAACTTTTCTCAACTTTTGAAGCGAGCAATAGAGTGGCGAAGTCACGCCCATCTACTTCCGGTCCATGGGACCTTATTTCGGAAAAATAATGTATTGAAGTCAATAGAGAGAGAAAACGTATATTTCGATCCCGTTTGAATTGTGCCATGAATTACACATATGATGTTTGTCAATCTTAAAAAATAATTTCCATGTCAAAAAAGTCACAGTAAAACTGTTGAAATATAAGATTATGAAAAATACGCAACTAGAAAGACTACAAATCCCAGAGTCGCGTAAGTGATGTCATAACTATTTTCCTCCACTAAGAGATAGCTAAGATCATTGCCATATAGATAGAATCTATCTATATGGCGCTGGCTAAGATAAGATAACTTTAACAAGATGCCTGTGTGCTTAGTACCAGGTTGTTATCATACCAGCAATGGGTCTTGCTCGTTCTTTCGCTTCCCGTCTGATGAAAGGACCAGGAGTGGCTGGATCAAGTTAGCTACCTAGCTAGTAGCTAGCAAGTTAGTTAGCATTACAGCCTTGTCATTTTTATTAGACTTAACTTGAAGTAACATTAAGTAACCCAACATGTTAAACAGTAAGAGTGGTAGTCATATTTCGTGAACCCTTTGAAGAGTACTGTCACCGGTGTGATCATTCAATCTTACACAATTTAAGCCCGGGGGAGAAATGCTAACGCTACATTAGCATCTGCGATCTGTTCTACTTCATGCTATCTGCACAAATGGCTGACATTAAACATTAAAAAGACCAGGCAGTTCAGAGAGAATCAAAGGCAGGCAGACAGCTTTGCATGACATTCTTCTGGACGTGTTTCATTGTGGTGATAGTGAGTGTAGTCAATCGTTTTGTTGACAAGACAGTAGTGACGGCCATCTTGGTGACGTGTGTTGTTCTGCGACACCAGAGATGTAGTTCATTCAGCGTTTCACACAAACAAATGTGTTACTTCACAGTTTTACGACACATTTTAATTGTTTTGACTTGACTTAAATTGACAAACATCATATGTGTAATTCGTGGCACAATTCAAATGGGATCGAAAGATAATCTTTCTCTCTCCATTGACTTCAATACATAATTTTTCCGAAATAAGGTCCCATGGAGGTCCACCGGAAGGGGTTAGGGTTAGGGTTCGCCACTCTATGCGAGCAAAGCGAAGCGACGGAACCACAATACAGTTCGGCAAAGCGTGACGTCACCCCATTCAAAGTGAATGGGAAGAAGCGTTGAAGCAAGCCGCCGTGTGGACGGGCCGTTAAACTGTATTCTTGTTTATTAATACACATTTGTTGACTGTCATATAGTATTTTATACCTGTTTTTTAGATATTCTCTTATTTTTTTATAACTATAATGATCATATAAAGGTGTGCCTCTACCTCACTGAGCTGAGGTTATCAGAGCCTCTCAGTCTGAAAGGAGAGAGCTCTCTCCACCTGGTTGTAGAAAAAGCTCTTTATATCCGTTAGCATAGCTAGCTAACCAGATGCTAATAACATGTCAGATGAACAGATCGTCACTGGGTTTACAACTAAAGACAAAGCTACGCAAAAACTGCGGCATGTGTACTGCTCCTTATGGGTACTGCAATTTTTGAAGTGCCGGAGCGGCGTTCCGGCAGCACTACACCACGTGATGACACGTTACGCTCGTGTTGTGGTCAAGGAACCTGTCCTTGGCCAGGAAAAACAGGCAGTCGCGTGTTTAATTCTATGTTCATCGCAATTTCTTGCATATCTCATACATATGTTGATTATATTGTATGCAAAGATTGTTGTATATTAATTTACTGGTCCTTCTTATATTATACCTTTTTGCTCCAAGTGAACAGATTAACTAATAATATAGAATTCATGTCCAAAATCATTTGTCATGTAATTTGTTGTTTTTTGAGAATCAAAGGAATAAAAAAACCAAAGTGAAATGTAATCTGCACTCCATTTGAGTTTGAGAGAAAAGCCCTGTTCTGTTTATATAAAAGTGTGTTTGAGTTAAGATGATTACGAGGAGAAATTCAGCCACCTCCAGCAATTACCCAGAGCCTGTTGTATACTGCCATTTATGTCCCAATGATCCGTATTATTCTTTCAAAAAGAGCACATTATGGCCGCCATCTCTTTGTCTCCTCTCCTCTATCCTCCTCTCCTCTCTCCCTTCTCGTCTCCTCTCTCCTCTACTCTTTACTTTCCTCTCTCCTCTCTGCATGTCACTTTTAACAATGAATCATATTTCGCAAGGAGAGAGGAAGCAAGGCAGCTGGCAATAAGAAGGCAGTGACTGAGGAGCCGGCCAGGATCAGTGTAGGGCACTCAGAAAGACACGAAGGGGGAGACAGGGCTGGGGCTACAGTTTTGGGGCCCTGGGCATAATTGGCCCCCCAAACCCCATCAACTTTTATATTATTTATGTACTTGTTTCTTTTAGAAAAGTATGTTTTGGGCCACCAGTGCCTCTATTGAAAAGAGAGAGTAGAGGGGGGACACAGAGGTGATAACACGTAAATTGGGGGCGTGTGGCCCAGTGGATAGTGCGTTGGTGTTGGGATCAGGGGGTCACATGTTCAAACCCCACTGCAGTCAGCATGTCGTTGTGTCCCTGAGACACTTCACCCCAAATTGCTCCTGTGGGGATTGTCCTCAGTATTGAGTATCTAATAAGTAGGGTTCGGAACCGGTTCCAACATTTCGATTCCAACGGCATCATTTAGAAATGTGAATTTCGGTTCCGCTATTCGATGCCTGAGGAAATGTTTCTCGCCGCTCTCCGTAGCTTACTGTATGACTGCGGCGGGGCGGGAAATGTAGCGTTGTACCTACACTTCCTACAGCTAACCTGAGACCAGGGCCGACCCGTCGCACTTGGCTCAATCACTGTCGGCATCATTCCTGTGCTTCTAATTCAGCGTCTAGAGTCTTTAAGTGATCTTCCAGAACTTTGAATTTGTGTAACCGGGACAACCCGGTTACACTTTTCATTTGCCCTGTACGATGGGCGCTGTAAGTGATGAAAATGGGGGATGTTGGCTTATCTGGAGCCCGCAGCTCACAGCCAAAGTGCTAGTGAGTGTGCGAGTGAGTATGCGAGTGAGCGTGCGAGAGAGCGAGGGAGAAAGGGAGGGTGCACTGGAACCGGCGCTGTTGTTATTAGCATCTGGTGCTAGCTGCGCTAACGGAAGAAGAAGACGTTTCTACAATGATGTGGAGGAGAGTCCTCTCCAGTCAGACTGAGGCTGATAACTACAGCTCAGTGAGGTAAAGGACTCTGAGGGTTCAGATAGTTCACTTTAGTCTAAGTTATCTCAGTGGGTCTCAAACGGTTTGATCACAATGTATGTAAACACATATTTCCAAGGCACTCCTTTATAATGATTGGGATAAAACAGGTTTGAAATCATTCCAATGTAAACTATAGGACAGTAAACCAGACATATCGTTTTAAACTGGAGAGATAAAAAAATATGCATATATAAAATAGTAAAATAAGATATGAATGAACAACAAACATAAAATACGTTACATGTACAGTGTATTTGTTATTGGCTATGGGTTATTGGTTATGCTCACATACTTATTTAATTATTCAAATGTAAACCGATCTTTTTCATATGGGTGTTTAGAGTTGTACCCCCTAGATCTAGTCTCTAGTTCAATTCAATTCAAAACCTTTATTTATCCAGGTGAAATCCCATTGAGATCAATGATCTCTTTTTCAAGGGAGACCTGCAGCAGTAGGTTCCACAAGAAGACATACAAACATAAACAACAGAACAGCAAAAGGACATCATACAGCAAAATGTACAGGGATTACAGTTTACATATCTAACCACATGTACC
>NW_027263188.1:85000-125100 GCF_902827115.2 Pseudochaenichthys georgianus
CTGCGAACACACACACACACACACACACACACACACACACACACACACACACACACACACACACACACACACACACACACACACACACACACACACACACACACACACACACACACACACACACACACACACACACACACACACACACAATATTTCGCTATCTTTAGTTAATTGGAAACTGACATATTGCGCGTTCACACCGGAGTACTTTTCCCACAATAGTTCACACCAAAAAGCCCCCCAGAACTAAATGAGTTCAGTTCCCATTTTACCCCCTTTTCAGTCTCTGCTAGAGGGCAGGGACTTTTGTGGGGTAAAAAGGTTCCTATTTCTGATTGGCTGGGCGGATTGCAAACCACGCCCCGTAAAACTCCAAAAAAGTTTTGTGAAGCCGCCATTTTATTATCCTCGCATTAGCATTATTAGCATTAGCATTAGCCCAGCGCAGAAACGCAGAGAGACTAACTTATGGCAACACAAAATAAAACATGGGAGCGGTGGAGATGAGGAGGTGTCGGCGTTCTGGCGATTTACTCGGAAGGCTTCAGTAGAAGCTGTTGGGAGTCCCAGCAGCTTCTACTGAAGCCTTCCCCAACTCCGGGGACTTCCGGCCGGGGACTTCGGGTGGTAGTATACGCCGTGAAGTTGTTTGCGGCCTTCCAGAAAACCCAAAGCAGAAGAAGAAGAAGTGACGTCAGCGGCTTCATTTGCCTAATCCTTCCCCAGGGACTTATTCCGGTGTGAACGCGATCTGCTCTTTAGTTCATCAGAACTAAAGAGTTCTCATGAACTATTGTGGGAAAATAAGTTGGTGTGAACGCACCTATTGGCTTTGGCAAATTGGGAAATGTCTTCATGAAAGCAGCTCAAATTGCGCTCTGACTTTGTTTCTCCATATTACCAGGATAAAATGTATCTATGGAGGCAGCTTGGTCTCCTGGTTCCTGGGGCGTTTAATGCCGGCTGTGGCCATGGTCGTTTGATTAGGCGCCTTTTAGTTCTCCACCCTGAAAACTGGTCCAACTGCACCGCAAATAATCTGTCCGGCTTGAAAAAGCGAGGGCCAACACTAGAGCCGAGAAGAACAACAGCAGTTTATGGCAAGAATCAAAGTTACATTGATATCCCCCCGAGGAGTTAGAGACCCAAACAACCAGAGATACAAAAGCAGACTTAATATGTCCTATATAGAGTGGTGCAGTGACGAGTCCTAGAACCCAGAAGTGAGTTAGCATTTCACCACTTCCTGTTCCCTGGTCTCAGAGCCAATTTCTCCATAGGATTTGGTAAAATAGCTGGAAATAAGGTCTGAGGTTGAGACACATTGAAGAGACGGATCACGTTTTGTTCTACGACATTAAATCCATCAGCAGTGACCCCACTGGTGATTTCTGAAGAGTTGACGTGTCTGAAAAACGATGGTTTAACAACCATCGTTTTTCAGACACGTCAACTCTTCAGAAACCACAAACACAACGTATGTAGTCCTATTCAGCCACTCGGTAACCCGAGTGGCTGAATAGGACTACATACGTTGTGGAGGCCGTTGTACGTCATTACACCGAACACGTAAACACTCCTCTAAGTTTGTTTGCCCTGCCTCCTGCAAAGTGTTCAAACAGACGCTTCAACTCGTTCCATTTAGAATCTGTATGTTTGAATATGGATCTTAAGTTGGAGTGACGTTAGAGTCGTGCGCATACTTGCCAACCTTGAGACCTCAGAAATCGGGAGAATTTCCAAACCACCGCGGGGGGGGGGGGGGTGCTGTGCTAGTGGATCGCCGGAGCTGTACTAGATTAACATTAACATGCTTATTGTAGTTGTAAGTGCTCTGCCTTGCGGCCTGAAGCACCTTGATGGAGCATGTGTGGGCTGGACCAGGAGTGAGCAGAGGGTATAGTCGTCGATTCTTGTTCTGTTTTCTGTGATATATCTACCTCATCCTCTCAGACTTTCAGTTGCGCGCGCTACTAAAGAGACGCGCTACCATGGAAACCAAACAATGGTGTAGCTGTATTAAAGTCTGAGTGGAAACAGTCCTGAGTAAATCTGATTTAGTCAGAAATCGGGAGAAATGCGGGAGAAATATGACCCTGGGAGGAAACCGGGAGAGGGCAATGAAATCGGGAGTCTCCTGCGAAAATCGGGAGGGTTGGCAAGTATGGCCCTGCTGTACTCGGCTGTAGTTTATAGCATAACGTTAGCATTTTGCTTCTGGTGATTAGATTTATGATTAGAAAATTATAAAAGTAGGGTGGATGTTATCCGGCTGATCAAAACGTGCATTTATCAAACAGGTTGGTTTTCCACAGACCTTTTTTCGAGCTATTTTACAAAATGCTATGGAGAAATCCCATTGCTTTTTTGTCTAGGGAACCAGCAGCTTACTTCCGGGTAAATACGTCATCCGTGCACCGCTCTTAAGTCTCCTTGTTAGCTCTGGTCACGTGCAACATGAAGAGTTGGTATAACACTTATACCTCTATAATGTATTATGATGAAGCAAATGAGTATGACCCTAAGTCACTTCATTCTACTCTCCCAAACCAACCAAATTGTTCACCTCTTAATCTCTCCTCAGGTCCCTCCAGTACTGTTCGACACTCGTCAAAATTGAATTGAATTGAATTCCTTTATTATCATTGGAAAGCAATCCTGTCAGTGCATATCTCAACAAGCAATAAAACAAAACCAATATATGTATTTGTATCTCTACTATAGGCTACATAGACATACATGCATTAATACAACACATGCAGTTCAAATCACAGTGTTTAAAAACAGACGGGTAGTGACATTTGCATATCGGAGTTGACTACTTTATAAATAATTAAATAAACAAGTACAGAAATAAGTATGCGTTGATGACATTTGTTGCAGTTGCGTCTGTGAACCATGTACGTTGTAGTACTAGTTTAGACCTCCTACATCTAACTTCAGAACTATCCTGAACCAAAGAAGGCACATCTCTGTGTGTAACCCTACCCATCAGTTATTTTTACATTAAGTTTTAATAGTTAGTAGTGAAGCCTTTTCTTCCACCATACACTGTGATTTCACTACTTTGGGGATTATTAGACATCTCCATGAACTGTTTCTTTGTTCGTGTGTCTGTATTGATCGCATAACAATGTGTGTGTGTGTGTGTGTGTGTGTGTGTGTGTGTGTGTGTGTGTGTGTGTGTGTGTGTGTGTGTGTGTGTGTTTCAGAGTGTGCGTCTCTCCAGGCTGGATGTGTGTAATGTGGCTGTGGTTGACTACCCGGCTCAGTCTCTCTCTAAAGCCCTGCTGACCAGCCGGCTCACAGAGCTGCACCTCCACAACGCCCAGCTCAGCGGGGTTCCACTGTACACACTGGGTATGATGCACACGCGCACACACACACACACACACACACACACACACACACACACACACACACACACACACACACACACACACACACACACACACACACACACACACACACACACACACACACACACACACACACACACACACACACACACACACACACACACACACACACACACAAACACAAACACACCATGTATATATCACTTCAGGGGACATTACATTGACTTACATGCATTTCCTGGAGACTTATCCTAACCTTAACCATAACCAACACATGCCTAACCCTAACCAAGTCTTCACCCTAAAATGAATGATCCCCCTCATGGGGACCTCCAATTTGTCCCCATAAGGGAGGCGAGTCCCCACACGTGACTGTGTAAACAGATGTAGGTCCCCACCTAGTATAGTAATGCTAGGCCACACACGCACACACACACACGCACGCACACACACACACACACACACACACACACACACACACACACACACACACACACACACACACACACACACACACACACACACACACACACACACACACACACACACACACACACACACACACACACACACACACACACACACACACACACACACAAGCAATGTTTCCTCACTAAAAACTCACTCAATGTCAGCTTTAAAAAATATTAACATGTGGATTTACAGTATACATTAATGAATGGCTGTGTTTGTGTCTGACTGTGTGTGTGTGTGTGTGTGTGTGTGTGTGTGTGTGTGTGTGTGTGTGTGCGCGTGCGTGCGTGTGTGTGTGTGTGTGTGTGTGTGTGTGTGTGTGTGTGTGTGTGTGTGTGTGTGTGTGTGTGTGTGTGTGTGTGTGTGTCCTGGGGCCAGCAGGACCAGATTTTGACCTGTGGCCCTCTCTGCAGGTCTGGCCCCGGATTACAGGCCTAATCTCTTACCTGTCACTTTACACACCACTGCACATATCTATAAAGGTGCTGGCAGCCAGGACACACACACAAAGGCAAGGCAAGTTTATTTATATAGCACTTTTCAACGCAAGGCAATTCAAAGTGCTTTACAAAAAATGAAAGACATTAAGCATTAAAAAAGAAAAGCTAATAAAATAAACATTAAAAGGAAAAATACATGGATAAAAGTTACAGTGCAGTCTAAAATATGAATAGTTCAATTAAACATTAAAAGACAAAGTACATGGATAAAAGTTACAGTGCAGTTTAAGATATGAATAGTTCAATTAAAAGCAGTGACAACAAGAAAAGTCTTCAGCCTGGATTTAAAAGTAGTAAGAGTTGCAGCGGACCTGCAGGTTTCTGGGAGTTTGTTCCAGATATTTGGAGCATAATAACTGAACGCTGCTTCTCCATGTTTAGTTCTGACTCTGGGGACAGAAAGCTGACCAGTCCCTGAAGACCTGAGAGATCTGGATGGTTCATCATTTAGCAGGAGGTCAGAAATGTATTTTGGGCCTAAACCATTCAGTGCTTTATAAACCAGCAGCAGTATTTTGAAATCTATTCTTTGACACACAGGAAGCCAGTGTGAAGACTTCAGAACAGGAGTGATGTGATCCACTTTCTTAGTGTTAGTGAGGACTCGAGCAGCGGCGTTCTGAATCAGCTGCAGCTTTCTAATAGATGTTTTAGTGAGACCTGTGAAGACACCATTGCAGTAGTCCAGTCTACTGATGATAAAAGCATGGACAAGTTTCTCCAGATCCTGCTGTGACATTAGTCTTTTAATCCTAGATATATTCTTTAGGTGATAGTAGGCTGATTTAGTAACTGTTTTAATGTGACTGTTGAAACTCAGGTCAGAGACCATGACTACACCTAGATTTCTGGCTTTATCTGTTGGTTTGAACATTGCAGACTGAAGCTCAGCGCTAACTTTTAAATGTTCTGCCTTGGCTCCAAAAACCATTACCTCAGTTTTATCTTTGTTTAATTGGAGAAAGTTCTGACACATCCAGTCATTGATTTGTTTAATGCACTTACTCAGTGTTTGAATTGGAGCATAGTCTCCTGGTGAAATTGTTACGTAAATGTGTGTGTCATCTGCATAGCTATGGTAACTTATGTTGTTCTTCATTATCTGAGCCAGTGGTGCATGTAGATGTTAAAGAGAAGAGGCCCCAAGATGGAGCCTTGAGGAACCCCACATGTCATATTTGTTAACTCAGATGTGTATTTACCTATAGAAACAAAGTTGTTTCTGTCCTTTAAGTAGGATTCAAACCAATTTAGAACTGTTTTCGAAAGTCCCACCCAGTTTTCCAGTCGGTCTAGTAATATGCTGTGGTCAACAGTGTCAAACGCAGCACTGAGATCTAATAATACTAACACTGAAGTTCTGCCACTGTCTGTGTTTAAGTGGATGTCATTAAAGACCTTTACAAGAGCATTCTCAGTGCTGTGGTTTGGACGAAAGCCTGACTGGAACATATCCAAACAGTTATTTAAATGCAAGAAATTACTCAACTGTTGAAAAACAACTTTTTCAATGATGTTACCTAGAAATGGGAGGTTTGATATGGGCCTGTAATTGTTCATTACTGAAGCATCTAGATTATTCTTTTTAAAGAGCGGTTTAATGACTGCAGTTTTCAGGGCCTGTGGAAAAATACCTGAGTGAAGAGATTTGTTTACTATATGAAGTAGATCTGAGGCCATGCAAGGCAAAACATCTTTGAAAAATCCTGTTGGAATAATATCAAGGCAGCAGGAGGAGGATTTCAGAAGTTGTATAATGTCCTCTAGGTTTTTATCATTAATCTGATGGAATTGTGTCATGGTGTCTGAATTGATGTTAAGTGGACACAGAGACAACACATTTGCTGTTCCTGATGCAGAGGCACTGACTGCTTGTCTGATTTTCTGAATGTTGTCAGTGAAGAAGGCAAAATCATTGCACGCCCTGGTGGATAGAAATTCAGAGGCTACTGACACTGGGGGGTTAGTTAGTCTGTCGACGGTAGCAAACAAGGCACGTGCGTTGTTTTTGGTAATGATGTCAGAGAAGAACGATTGTCGTGCGTTTTTCAATTCCAAATTATAAAGGCCAAGTCTCTCTTTATAGATTTCAAAGTGAACCTGGAGATTTGTTTTTCGCCACCTGCGTTCAGATTTCCGACATTCTCTTTTTTCTGTTTTAACGGTCATGGCCTTTCTCCATGGAGATATTTTCTTCCCAGTCACTTCCTTTACCTTAATTGGAGCAATGGCATCTATAACATTTTTTATTTTTGAATTAAAATGATCTCCTAGCTCATTTACTGAGGTGTTAGCAGGGGCAAGTGTGGAAGAAAAATTCTGAGTAAACATTTCCCTAGTATTTTCAGTTAAATATCGCTTTGTGGTTACCTCTTTTTGAATATTTGTGTGAACAGAAATAGAGCTCTCAAAGAACACACAGGAATGGTCAGAGAGCGCAACATCAGTCACCACAACCTTAGAGATATTCAGACCCTTTGAGATAATTAAGTCCAGAGTGTGCCCCTTATTGTGCGTGGGCTCCGTCACATGCTGAGTCAGTCCATAGCTATCAAGAACACAAAACAGTTCTTTAGCCCCTCTGTCCTGGGGGTTGTCAACATGGATGTTAAAATCACCAACAATGACTAGACGGTCAAAGTCAATACACACTATAGACAGCAGTTCAGTAAAGTCATCAAAAAAGCTTGCACAGTATTTGGGTGGCCTATAGATATTTAGGAACAGAGCTCGAGAGGAGCATTTCAGCTGAAGGGCCACATATTCAAAATAATCAAAGTTTCCATACGATGTCTTCCTTCATTGAAGGGAATCATTGAACAGAATAGCAACTCCACCCCCTTTCTTATGCATTCTTTCCTGACTCATAAAACTAAAGTTGGGAGGGGTTGATTCGATAAGAACAGCTGCACTGTTATTTTGTTCAATCCATGTTTCCGTTAAAAACATAAAATCAAGATTGTGCTCAGTGATAAAATCATGGATTAAAAATGTTTTTCCTGCCAAAGACCTGACATTTAATAAAGCTAGTTTAAGTTTGTTAAATACACTATCAGTCATGTTTTTTGTAACAAGCTGTGGCTGACATGGAATCACTGCTAAATGTGATAAACTCACACAAACGTTTGGGCGCTTCCTGTTTCTAAGATGATTCGCCGCTCTTAATATATTACCTATCAATACAGATATCGGCAAAGCTACTGGCAGGCAGGGCCCCGGCATGTCCTGGAAAGAGTTGAGAGTGCCATACGCCCTAGAGCCTGGACCCCACACATATCAGTGAGAGTTTGTTGTGTTTTGTACACACACATCCTTATCAGGCTTCGGAGACTGCAGATGCTTTCTTGAAGGGAGGGGAGGTGGTTGACGTAGGCACGTTGATGGAGACGGGGGAGATGGTGCGGGGGTAGAGGACATGCTGCCAGGGTGGGTAGGTGGTTGACGTAGGCACGGTGATGAAGACGGAGGAGATGGTGCGCGTCTCCGCGGTGATTTTTGGTTGACGTCGTTGAGGAGCGGGGGTAAAGGACATGGTGCCAGCCCTGCGTATCGCCTTAGTTTGGTCTTTGAACTCCAGGAACGGAGTATCCTCAAAGGCGTTGACAGGGGGGGGGGGGGGGGGGGTGACGGGCGGTGGAGACTCCTCCGTGTGTCTCATATGTCTCCCATAATCAGAACATTCCTCAGGCGGTGCAGTGATACTTCTTCAGGGTTTTCTGAGCGATGTGTTGTGTCTTTCTCCTGTTTTGATTCCTCTTGCCGCTTATCCTTGGCAGAGGGAACAGATTGATGACGCAGGCAGTTGAATATGTTAGAGATAAACAATTTCACTCCTGACTTGTTCAGGAAAACTCCATTTGCCTTGAAAAGATGTCTGCGGTCCCAGAAAAAGTTAAAATTGTCAATAAAATGGACAGAATGGTCAGTACAGGCAGTTGAAAGCCAGGTGTTCAGTGCAAACGATCTGCTGAATCTCTCCACTCCTCTTCTGACTGGCGGTAGAGGGCCACTGATGAACACCTCTGCATTTAGAGAGCTGACAGTTTCCAACAGACATTTAAAGTCTTCTTTCAGCACTTCTGACTGTTGTTTCACAACATCATCTGTTCCAATGTGCAGTACCACATTCTTCACAGTCAGATGTTCAGCCCCAATATGCAGGATCTTCTCAGCCAAGTCAGAGACCGTATCCTTGGGAAAACAGAGTACTTTGGTGTTGTTCTTATTACACAGACCTTTTACATCTCTTACAGCAGAGTCACCCACAATCAGAGTTTCAGGCCCAGTCGTTAGCTTTCCCTCTAGCCTTTTACTTTTGGAGTAGCTATTGGTCCTTACCCTGCTGTGTGAGGAGGACAGGTTATCCAGGTCTTCAGAAAGAGATCTCCGGTTCTCGGTCAGCGGAGCGTATCTGTTCTGGATTGGCACACTTGGTGGTTTAGGAGGATTTTTTGTAGTTCTCCCTTTAGCAGCTGTCCACAGCTGTTTCCTAGTATGAATAGGGGTTGAAGAGGCGCTCTTCCTGGGTGATAACAATGCAGGCCAGCCGGTCGCATCACAGATTTCAGAGCGCTGGGCTCTGCCTGTTATCCGTCCTCCCAAATCCCATGAAAATGATTTACTCTTAGGCTTTGCACCCAGAGAGTTCCAGGGAGGACTACCACTTGTAGATGTATTACCCGGTACGCAGCCCTCCTGTTCCTTGGAATCCTTTTAGCTGCTAACTAGCTGTGAGTTAGCATACCGTTTTTCATTATTTTGCAACACTGGTAAAGTGGTGTCATTCCCACGACATAGTCCATTCACTTCCACGTTAACTTCCAACCGTTGCATTTTCATTTCCAACACAGCCATCTTCTGTAGAAGTTTGTGGAAGTCATCTGTAGAGAACGGAGGCATTTTGCTACCAACTAGCTTAAGCTAAATAGCATGCAGTAGCCTACCAGGCTTTAGCTGTTGCTAGGCCACGCTACTGTAAGACTGAGGTCGTCGTAAAAATGTTGAAATATGGCTGAGATCCTCCGTCTATTTACGAAGATAAACTGTCCCAGTGATAAGTTAATGTCCAGGAGCCGAAGTTTTCAGAGAATAAGAATAGGAAAATCAGCATAAAAAGTAAGCAGAGGCAAGAGCAAGCAGAAAAGCGTCTGCACTGTAAGAAAGAAAGATAGGGAAGAAAACAAGAAAACACAGACAGACAACACACACACACACACACACAACACACACACACACACACACACACACACACACACACACACACACACACACACACACACACACACACACACACCACACACACACACACACACACACACACACACACACACACACACACACACACACACACACACACACACACACACACACACACACACACACACAGACAGTCACACAGACAGTCACGTGCCACATTGATATTGTTAATACAAGGCTCAAGAACATACATCTATTTTGTTTTCAGGATTAATTCAGAATAACACAGTGGCGAGTAAAGAAAAAAGAAGACATTTGTCCCAAGGGATAGTGTAATAAAATATATAGTACTAATCAGGTATAAATACTGCTGTAACGATACATTTTTAATAATAAATGAGGATGAGAACATTTTTACGGGGCCCAACATTAGCATCAATTATTCTTAAGTGTGCTAGCCATAACAACGTGTGTCATAATAGTTATCCAGTTATCTAAAGTGTGTAGGGCTGAACTCAGGACTAAACATTGACATATTTAGAAATATTAAGTCAAAGCATTAGTTATTATGTGGTTAGGCCAACCTAACCGGAGAGTCCCTTACACCCTGAACTTCCTGTAAAAAAAAACACGTTATAGTTACATGTTGATACACCTGTTTCTGACTATGTTGGGACGAAAGACCCCCCTCCCTAGCTGGACGCAGCACTGCCCGGTATCCCCGGCAGAAACTTGTTCCTCCAGCATTTCCTTAATCTCTTTGATATTGAAGGTTCCACCTTCCTCCTCCTCACAATCCACTCTCATCCCACCCCATCCTCTCTGCCTTTACTGAGCCCAGCGACAACCCCCTCCTTCCCTCCCTGCGGGGGGTCCCGGCTGAGGATCATTGCCTTCGATCGGAGGGCCTCTGATTGCGGATTGGGCGGCGGCGGTGGACTCGACCGGATCAATCCAACCGATTGCACCATTTGGTTCCCACTGTGCCTGATGACAATGTTGGCATTCCACATGCAGCCCAACAGTTTTGATCAAATCTGCACCATCGATCTGGATGCAAGGGCAGAAAGGCCCAGAAAACACTGACAAATGTGTACCGCCGTACAGTACATGACACAGATACAAAGAAACACAGGGGAGGCCAACAACACGCAGATAAATACAACAGATCTCTCAAAACACCAGCAGAGCTTTGATAAGGCGCCATAATGAACAGATCCCTACAATGGCGTACACATTGACATGTTGAAGAGGGGGCCCTGAAAGTTTACCAGTGTTGTGTTAGGGCCCCCACACTGAGGAGGCACAACACTGGATCCAACAATGGTCTGTTCATGCTGGTGGAAGAGTGCCACTTGATCTGCAGCACAGTAATTACAGGAGGTGGAGGGTCCTGCTGTGCTCCTGTTTTGATGCTCAAGTTCACTCTCCATCAATCAGTCAGTTACCAACCGGAGGAGCCACAATCACAGGACATACTTACAGTGCAGAGCATCATGTCTAATATCAATTTAGAACTATCTATATGTCTTAGTGTAAGGCCGGGGGTTAGAAGAGCAGGGGCTACAGACCTTTCTCACTGCCCACTTCTGTGTCTTGAGGTTATAGCCTGCTACATGTCTCTTATCACCTTAAACTGGGAGCCCCCGCCCCATTGAAAGCAATTATTGAACCCTGAAGGCAGGAGAGACTGAAAAGAGTCACGGGAAGCTTATAAAAGTTAACAGCATTTAATTACACAAAAGATGCGGTGGTGTACAAATGAAATTGCAAAAGGAGCCGCTCTCCTCATGTCCCCGGTCAGTCCAGGTCAGGGGGTAGAAGAGCTCAATTATTGGCTTGCCGTTCCTGTTGTCATCTCAGGTCTTCTCCTATTGGCCAGCGTCGTGGGGGGCGGGTCCAAAGCAATTCCTGCCTTTTTCTGTTGTTAAATTACATCATTCTGGTGTCTGTGGTTATTTAAACATTCCCTGATAAATGTGTTCAGCGGCAATACATGAGTGCTAAACCCAGTGTGCTCAGTGTACAACATCACATGACATTTCACCTTCGATTCACGGTTTGAAAACGTAGCATTTCGCCACATGCTAATGCTAACCGGAAGTGAAGAATTTTCAGAATAAAAGTATTAAGTTAATAGTTAGTGTGAACTTCCGGTTTTTCAGAATAAAACTGATTTAAATTAAATAGTATATTTAATTCAAATTACTTCATATCAACATTGATTTTAATTTCTAACACCATCTAGCAAGAAACAGCGTCTGAGGGCTTCTTAACATTTAACAAACTATGAATGTGTCATACCCACTTAACGGGAAGAAACTCAGCTACCTGACGACATGAACCATTTTTACCGAAACAAAACACAAGTCTGACGCCGAGCCCCTGAATTAGCACTAAACGATAGAATGTTAACGCACTTAGCACATAACTCACGGTAGAAATATGTTATACTTCATCGGATCTGCACAAACAAGATATCATATGAAAGCTGAGATTCCACAGATTCCAATGGTATAAGTATAATCACTGAGCGAACAAAACTTGCGGCAGCGAAAGCCAGCAAAGACAACAGACAACTCCACTTTACGTGGCCAAAACGGCAAATACGTCTTACCTTTGCTGTTTTCTGATCAAAGTTGTGTTCAATGGCATTAAAACGCATATAAACGCTGCTGAAGGTTAATCCAATGTCTCTGTGTCACTTTGAAATGATTACTGATAATCCATCATCATATTTATGATCAATAAGCCTAGTTTTCAGTTTTCAGAGAGTAACATGGAAACGTCTAGGTAGATTTTGGAACTTCCCCTCAATTATATTGGCTCTAACGGTTAAAAAGAGGTGTCAATCACCAAAATCGACTGATGGGTTCCAGAGAAACGGCAAATACACACTAAATTACCTCAGAGGTGGGTGATTTTTCTAAACCTCTCTAAAAAGGTCAAATGTCACTTGTTTTGCATCAATCTTGATACAGGGTACTTATTATATGTTATAGCTTTTTTTCTACTATTCCATCATTCATTCATTATATTTTCTTACTGTGTGCAATCTGAATTTACTTTAAAATAAAAACATCTATTTTGATTCTGACCTTTCTACATCCAACTCACAGGTGTATCATTGCTTTGAGGAAAAAAGATTATTAATGTAACCCTTTTAGAAGGGAAGATATAGTCATTTGTTCTGGGAATGTCATTTTCGACCCTGAGGCCTGAAACACAGGCTCAGGGCTTAACAGGCTAAAGTGAAGAGCTTCAATCGTTGTGTGACCAACCCAGTCTCCCATCTAAACGTGTAATAACTACGTTGGTCCACAACTTGGGACGTAGTATTTCTACAAAAACGCCTGAAATCTTTACAGGGTGTCCGCGGGGTCTTAAAAAGTATTAAAAGTTGATAAATCAATTTAGCGAAAATTAAGGCTATTAAAAAGTATTAAACGGCATTTTCCAAGGTATTAAGAAGGTCCACAGCAACCACAACATGAAACACCCTTTAATTTACTGAAACAACATGTCAGGAAACCCCCTCAAGGTGGCCCCATGCATAGCGTGCCATAAAATGCTGCTTCTTATTTTAAGTTTCGTTGCCTTGCTCCGCTCTGTGGGGGGGGGGGGGGGGAGAACACGCCGTCCACCGCGGAGAATAAACAGAAGGGCAACCATGACAACCATGCTCCGGGGTCTTCTTTGCTGCTTTTGGTGTATTTTGTGACGGCAGCAGCGCCACTTACAGACCTGGCATATGTACTACAGCGTTTCCAGCGTTTCTAGCATTTCCAGCGGTCTAGTGTGAACGGACACGCTAATGAATCGAATGCGTGTGAACGGAAGACTTTTTTGCGTATGCGTTTTACTGTATGCGTCCTCGTGGGGCCGGGGTCTAAGCCAAAGTTGCCAAACTATATCCGGTCACAGAGATCTGCTATTTTAAAGTAAGGTCAACACATATCGACCCTAAATATAGTCTATAAGAACGAGAAAAGTCTTAACATATATATCGTTTTTTGTAAACATATGACAAATGTGTGAGGGTGATGACGTCATAGTATGGTCCTATGTGCCGGGCTTAGCCCCGGACAGCCCCAGCCCAATTTAACCCCTGGGTATTTGTGAGGGAGCTCCTATATGGCATTACCCCGCTGAAGCTCACCAAAGTTTAATATATTTAATAGTTCAACGTTTTGTCAATTGTTTTGTTTATTGGTCAAATACTGGTTTCTAATGGTTTCTGAGGAGTTTTACTGGAATGAAAGAGCACAGAGTACAGAAGCAACAAAGCAGCATACTGCATTAAACCTGACCTTCACAGAGAGGTTGAAGTTCATGTGGAGAGGAGGCTTCAGTAGTCTGTCTGCACTGTTTAGTTGTGCTATCTTACAATCAATATAGTAAATGTGAGGTAAAGTGTGTCGCCAATGTAACCGGTTAGAACTCGAAGTTGCGATGAGGTCTTAAAATGTATGGAAAGGGTCTTAAAAAAGGTCTTAAAAGGTATTACATTTGACTTCAGGATTCCTGCATATACCCTGTTTTATTTTAAGGTTAGTTTGGCCATTAAAATGCGTTTTGATGTCATTTGATACGAGAAATATGAGTTGTTATTTCAGATTATGTGTGCAGTGGATGTACATGATCTTTAGTTTGCTAGTTATTATGAAGATGACTTCAGGAAATTGTGTCCATACAACGTTTTCATTGTTACCAAGGTGGTTGCTAGGGACGCTGCTATCGATATTATTTCTGTTATGTTGTGTAACTGTTTAATGGTGTTATCTTTATTGCTACCCCCTTCTCCATCAATGTATAGTGTTGGTCCACAGCGCAAACGTATTAGTTTAACAAAATCAGCATCTAAAGATACGTTATTTTCCCCTGTGCAATTCCAGTCTCACATCTCACATCACATCGTCATTAACAAATACCGGAAACAGACCAAAAAAATAATACTTTATTCCGAGTGTGCTTGCTTTTCTCTTTGAAAGTCATCACATAACGGCATTGTTATACATGGTTCGGCTGCATTAAATATTACATATCTGTCGTAGTTCTCTATTTATAGAGCCGTGATGAGAAGACTTCTAGACAAACATGAGGAACTGCCGCCAACACTGAAAACGTGACGTGGATCATAAATATATCAGCAATTAAACAACATCTTACATTTCTTTTCACACAATACGTCTCCTTGCAGTATCAACACTAATTCGGCTCACTTTTATATTTGATCCAATTGGTAGATAGGCTGTATTTACACCATAACGGTGCAGAGCTGATATAAAGGGACACCTAGTGGTTAAAGCATGTTATTGAATTTCATTATTTTTATTATTAGATATTAATAGGATCCCTATAAAGTATATTCATTACTCGTTATTCTCCACTAATAGTTAATTAAAGACTGTATATAATGACTATTTTGCACATCCCTTTCAAGATTTCAAGATTTTCTAAGGTTTATTGACATATCATATTTGTAGTGGAAACTTCTGTGTAGCAATGCAGTGGGAGTCACCGACTCAGAAAGGAGACACAGTAGAGCAGGAGCTTTGATGTCAAACACTGGAGGTTTATTTGGAGTTACGGCCGGAGGATTCACATCACAAATCACAGCAGTCACGGTGAGACTGCACGGGAGAGTTGCCACATCAATTCTGGAGAACCTGTCTCTTGTTAGCCCATTTAACTGGTTTCAAAGAGAGTAATCAACATATCTTGATAAGATAGTTTAACCAGTTGGGCACACTGAGTCACTTGCGTCCGTCACTTATGGCCTCGAAGATGTCATACCTTGGAGTCCACAAACAACAAAGAAGGAAGTGTCCCAGTGCACCCACAACAACAGACCATCTGTGACTTAGTGTTAACCGGTCACAGAATGGGAACAATAACATTTATGGCTCAAGCAGCCTATGTCCTTAAAGGATATAAACAAACGTCAGGGTTGGTCCTGTACATCATATCTAGGAGTCTAGGTCAATAATTTCCCTAACAATATTCACAACTGCGGTGTAGTTATGCAATGAATGAAAAACTTGGGTCGCAGGTTCCTCAATAGTGCATTACAAGACATCTATTAATATGATAGAAGCACCCCCCAGGATTGCCAAAGCACCCCCTAAGCACCCCCAAGAAATATGTGTTTTGTTTTTTTAATTATTATTATTAAATTAAATCAGAAAAATTATTGATTCCATCAATGCAAATGTGAAACAAATAAATGTTTGACCAAAAACATAAAGCCAACACAGGTGATATGATTAGGCCAATGGCCCATTCGGCCCATTCGATTTTTGACCTACCCATAGGCTAAATTACTTTGTGACACTTAAGTGACTTCCTGTTAGCTGGAGCCCCAAATGATTTGCTAACAGCAAAGTGACAAATGGATCGTTTTTTAGTCCTTAAACGTCCACATGTGGACACTCAATCAAAACCACCTGAAAGCGAGAGGGATTCTGCACATAATAGGCCTCGTGAGTACAAGTAGCTTACTTCTGGGTCTGTTTCATTCAAGCTCTGCTCTGTGTGTGTGGCACTTGCCATTTTGTGTGCGTGCGCAAGCGAGCGAGAGAGAGAGCTCGCGCACCGGTGGGTATCTAATCATAGCAGAGCACGACTCATGACACTTCCCTGTGTTTGATTTTTATATTTGCTGTTGTAATTTATTGTCTTCTGTTTACATCGGTAGTAATGTGTTATTTATTATCTGCATGTGCAGCACTTTGGCTCGACCGAAAATCGTTTTTAAATGTGCTATAGAAATAAAATTTGATTTGATCTACCGGAGATCGTTGTGGTTAGCATCTGGTGCTAGCTAGCCAAGCTAACGGATATTGAAGGAGCTTTTTCAACAACAAGGTGGAGGGAGAACTCTCTCCTGTCACACTGAGAGTCTCAGATAACCTCAGCTCAGGTGAAGTAAAGCAGCGGTCCCCAACCTTTTTTGCGCCACGGACCGTTTTAATGTCAGACAATATTTTCACGGACCGGCCTTTAAGGTGTGGTGGATAAATACACAAAATAAAATGATACAACTAGCATAACAACTGTGGTATTTTCATAAATATAATATTAAACGTGAATCCACTGTGTACTCGTATGCAACTTTATTATCAGCGACCTCGGAACATCGCACCAACAACATAACATGAGTAACATCCTCTCTGCCCCCTAACACTCTCGGGAGTGGCTATATACAGGACGGTCCTGTACACAGCTCTCTGAAATGGCTATATACAGGACGGTCCTGCACAGAAGCCCTGAATGGGATTTTCACGTCTTTATTGGCAGAAAAATCGAGTCGCTTTTTATGTAGTCTACAGAAATATAGATATAATTGGTGTACAATTAACGTTTACAGCAGGATAAATTACAAAAATGTACAGCATACTACATACAATTCAAAAGACGGTTTCTCCGATTTCTAAAATAAAAATGCCGGCGTAGCCGATAAATGATTTGTGTTGCTTTCAATGCAAAATCACTACACGTCAACGAAATGTCGGCGTATTCTTTAAAAAAAAACCTTCAGTTTTAATAAAACCGAGTAGTCTTTAAAGTATGCAGTGATATCCTTTACAAGTAAAACATTGTGCATTGGAAAATATAAAGTAGAAAATGATTGAAACAACATAAAAAGATAAGCCTAAAAAAAGACTGAAATCAGCATAAAAAGCTAAGCAATTGGCATGGAAAGAGATTTAATTGCCACAATTTTATATTGAGGGGAAACTCATTGAAAATAATGTTGTCGTGAGAATATTTATCTGTGAATCCTATCCCTACATTACCACCCGCGAAACTTGCTTAAGCATGCTATAATAGCCGGTCTGTATATAGTCATTTGACGTTAGCTGCAGGACGGTCCTGTATATAGCCATTTCAGATATCTTATCCACAGGACCGTCCTGTATATAGCCATTTCAGAGACCTTATATACAGGACCGTCCTGTATATAGCCATTTCAGGGCTTCTGTGCAGGACCGTCCTGTATATAGCCATTTCAGAGAGCTGTGTACAGGACGGTCCTGTATATAGCCATTTGGCGTTGTGTACAGGACCGTCCTGTATATAGCCTCGGCCAACACTCTCTGGTCGCTATGGTAACGTTTAAACATGCCTTCAAAATAAGATGCAACACAAAAACAAATATAAAGTGCATGAAAAATACAGCTCACCATAACGCTAAATCAGTGGGAGCCCTGTTGGAGTCTACCAGACCAGGTCCGTCCTCCGCGCAGATCGTTTGGATATGGCCAGAGCGGGGTCGCTGTCCGGATCCGCCGATGACCGTTCTTAGTTCTGAGGGAAAAGGAATTGTGTCCTAGACACTATCCTCTGTTAGCTGTACAAAACTAGACGTTGCACTCCAATGGATTGTTTCTTCAAATAAGCACTTTATTACACAGTTCAACAAAGATATATCAATCTGATACTATACCACAAAGCGCCTTGGACTCCTTCTTGAGTTCTCACCGTGACAAGCTTGTCAGTGTAAGATCCCAGTTGAAGAGAGCCCTGAGTTCTAGAAACATTCTGTTCTTTATAGTATTTGCTGTGAAGCCCCCACCGTTGGTGCTCTCTCTTGCTGTAATCTGCCTTTGCTGTCCAGCAAACCTTAGGTTAGCCTTCGGCGCGCTTTTGTTACTTCCTTATTTGCTTTCACTCACTTCCTTATCTGGTTTCACTCACAAGACTGCCCTTGTGAACTGTTGCGCCTGCTTGGTGGGTGATTTAGTGTGAGAATAATGAGTTCTGCAACCTTGTGGCTTATCAGTTTGGACATAACAGGATGCCTCTGTTCTTAATCTGGTTGACCCCGCGTTTTTGTTGCACACAGTATTCACACAGTATATTTCCACTGAGGCTTCTCAGTAGTTAGACTCTAACACAGTACTTCTCCACTCAGACAGCTCAATGTCTTAGCTTTTCCATGATAGGCCCACTATATCTTATATTCACTGCCACATTTGCCTTATCTTTATCCTTCAATCCCCCTTTTGCCCCATTCTAATGATTGGGGCAACAAAACAACGCTATTGTTTATGTACATTTATGTCAGCTGTTTTAGGCTTCTGTCTCTCTTTCCCACATTCTGCCATACGGTGGTACTGGTGGTGCTGTCGGGAAAGTGTCCATTGCTGCCGCTTCTTCTTCGCCTTCTTCAATGTCTGGGTTGTTTTCTAAGGATAGCAAGGCGAGTTGTTGGCCCAGGGGAGTAGAAGGTGCTATGGCGGTACTAATTATTTTGTCCACCATTGAGCGGATACATGGGATGCAGCAGCACCCGCACAAGGTCAAAATTGCTGCAAACACGGCCATTGATACCAATACTGAGGTGACCAGGGTTTTGTATTTACCGAACACTGACATCCATTCGTCCCATTTACTGTCGATACCAGATTGATCTTTCATGCGGGAGTTGAGGGTTTTCAGACCGTCCAGTGCTATTTGTAGAGTGCCATCTGCAGCGGTGTTGTTGGGAATGAAGGTGCAGCATTGCTCTCCGAACATTGCACATACTCCGCCTTTTTCTGCTAGGAGCATGTCTAGGGCCATTCTGTTTTGATAGGCCATGAGTGATGTGGCTTTCAATTGCTCACTAACTGCCTTGAGTCCGGCATGTGTGAGGTTTCCTAGGCGTTGGATATTATAATGAATGTAATTGATGCGGTCTGCGTTTTTATTGATGACACACCAGGGGCAGATGACGGATGTAAAGCCGTCCGCTACTTGATCGGCTATTTTGTAGTCACTTGGTACGCCCCGTGGTACCCCTATTGCGTCTATGTACGTTGGATCTGGGTAAATCATGGCTTCGCGTTTGACTCTGTTCGTAGTATGATAGGGGTATTGTTCTGCCAGGTTTGTTATGTCCCCTACTTTTAATTTGTAGGTTTTCACTGGTAGAAGCAAAGTGACCAGTGCACATAGACCACTGGCATTATATGGGACGCGATCGTGGAGTTGGTTGCCACCGCAGTGGAACCATATGTCTGCTCGGATTACACCACGTCCAGGTGTAGTTGGTGTCACTATGTGGTCGTAGAGAGTTTTGTTGAACCCCCCAGTGTTTCTGATTGTGGTGTTGAAACAGGTGTAATTCAACCTCGGAACTTTTGCAAAGAATAAGGGCGTTTTTAATTCCGCGTTGGCTAAAGGGAAGTAAACGTCGTATTTAGAGCAATTGTGTTGAGGGTTCTCTGTCCCCATTATTTCAGTGGCACACATTGGTTCTACCGGGGCATGAATTATGTGAAGCAGGGGTCTGGCTCCCATACAAACGAGGCAGTCATCGCCTGTGTCTAGCGCGGCTTGTTGTGCCATTAGTAACCAGTTGTTGCTGTTTGCTGAGTGTCCCGAGATTCCAGTTGCTGCTTGGAACTCTTGATCAGTTGTCCACTCCTTAGTGGAGTGGATCACCACCCCCTTTTGGACGGATACTATGTCAGATTGTGGTCTTTTAATGCGACTGGACATGCATACGTATATAGAGAAATCGGGGCTTGGCGATGTCTTGGGCCATAGATAAAAGGATGCGCAAGGGGGTTCATCTTTCTTGGGTTGGGGTACCCCCGTTAAGTCTAACTGTACTATGAGGCCAGATGAGGATTTTGCTAGGTGTACTCTTTGCCTTACTTTTTTCGCTGTTCCTGTTGACGATGAACTCCAATCCGCCCCTGTCTCTCCCACCAAGTCGGTCCACGCTCGACCATAGCTATATCTTTCATTGGGATGGCTTTTTCCGAACCAAAAGTCTAGCGTCATGTACCATTGGTATTTGTTTCCCCACGACCCTCCTTTTTGGTTGCGTTCGTTTGACAAACTGGTGTACGGGATGAGGGTAGTGGTGCTTGAGTCCGAGGGTAGGCAAAGTGTCAGCGAGATGTGTCTTAATGCATCTTTCTGGTTACATTGGGTGAAATTTGCCGTATCTACTGTGCCGGCCACATTGCGGACGTGTCTAGTTAGGCTGTTTTTTGGAGGAGAAAAGGTATCTTGTGTAGTTTCATTTTGTGGGGAATTTGGATTACTACTTTGGTCAATGATTTGCCTCCCCCTTTCACCCACTATGATAATGATTATTCCAACAATGATGAAAAAACAAAGTGTTAAGGCCAAGCAATATAGGTGTTGGTTAGGTCCTGAGTTCTTCTTCATCTTTGTTTTTCTTGTAAACGTTCTTTGGTGTATCAGTGTAGGTGAGTGTCTCTTGTGTGGTGTGTGTATGTGATGCGTGTGGTGTACCGCCTACTTTGGGGGAGCGGTCCCTTGTTGTGCCTCCTCGCCGGCTGTTATCTCCTGGGCTGCAGTTGGTTCTCCTGTTGTCTCCACCTCCTCGGAAGTGGAGTCGATGTCCACACTTGGGGGTTGGGGGGCTTCGGTTGTTTGCCTGATGTTCAGTTGGCCTAGGTCCTGGATGGTGTCAGCGAGGGTCCTGGTAGGTGCTGGTGCTTCCACACACCTGCTCCAGTGGTACCACGTGTCTCCTTTTCCGTCTACTCTGACTGCATGATCTGTTCGCTGGGTTACCTTGAGTGGTTCAGAGAACCTTGGAGCACACCACTTGGGTTTGATCGTCTTCAGGCGGACGTATTCAGCGTCCCTGCTGCCCTCAGCTTCCTCTGTGTGTCCTTTGGCTCTGGCTGCTGTGGATTCGTCTGCGAACTCTGCAACGAGGCATTTTAGTTGTTTATAGTAGGCCTGGTGCCCCACTTTGTCATACAGTTCCTTTGAAACCGTGGCTCCCGCCCCTGGGCCTGGAAACTGGTGCCCATGAGTCATTTCATATGGAGTGAACCCAGTGGTCCTGCAAATGGAACTCCTGATAGCCAATAGGGCGAGAGGTAGTGCCTCCAACCATGTCATTCCTGTTTCTTCCATGTGGTGGTCTCTGACCACCGGGACTTCCTCATAGTTAATGCCTTCCTCTGATGAGTGTGAGATAGCATGTGCTTTGAGTGAGGGTGAGTATTCGACCTGTGGGATGTCTGTAGGTATTCAGTCTGTGGCTGTTTGGGCCTTTTTTACAAAGGGGCCCAATGATCTTGCTTCTGAGGCGGGGCCTAACAATAGGGTTATGTGGGGAACCGACTCTGGTCCCATTCTGTACCAGTAGTCTTGATCAAGGTTGAGGAATACTTCCGCTGCCACCCCTACTTCTGATATGAAAATTCTCCCTGTGCATACCCCATCAGTTTGGTCATACTTTTTGTCATCCCATTCTTCAGCAAACGTTTCGTCAAATGGTGAGCGAGAGTAGAAGAAGGTGACATGGGGAGGGTCTTTTGGGGGGCTGTAGGGATGTATGGCCTGTATCCAAGGTTTCCAAAGGGAGAACTTCCCATATAACGAATCTCTGGCCTTAGCCTCTTCCAGTGGGCGGGTCAGCAGACCCCAATATATGGTTGTTTCTTGGAAGGCCGCTGGACTGCAGGATTGTGCTAACAACATCTGGGAATGCGATGATATGGTTGCAGAACAGTTATAGAATGCACCATTGGGGAATGTGACTTTCAATCCGTCTGGGGAGCACAAGATGGAGGCATTTGCTTTTATGAGGATGTCTCTTCCTAACAGGTTAGCTGGGCACTGGGGTGAGAGGAGGTATGGGTGTTGGAATATCTGCCCAGCGATGCTAGATGGGAGTTTATGGGTAAGCGGAAGTTGTTCTATTTGTCCTGAAAACCCTACTACTGCCACTGTGTTGTGTGACGCCTGTGACTGGTACTTAGGGTCTTTAAGGGTAGAATACCTGGCCCCTGAATCCACCAAGAAAGGCAGTTGTTTGTCTAACACTGTGACAGGTATGAGTGGCTCCGCTAGGCCTCTCATAGTGGGGGTTCCTAGGACTCCCTATGTCATGTACTGGTCCTGGTCGTACTCATAATCTCCGAATACGGGACACTGTTGTGGAGGGGGTTGGGTTTGGGGAAATGCCGGTGGGGGTGCTTGTGGAGGTCCTGCTGGATAATAAATGCCTTGGGCCACCTGCGCCGGTTGGTAGCCCCCTCTTGACTGTTGTCCCCCTCGGCCAGGTCCTCCCCTTCCTCTGAATCCCCCTGCTTGTTGAGGTCTGGGATGTGCATAGGCCTTTACCGTACCTGCGTTCTTATCTGCTGTTAAGGCTCGGCAAGCTGCTATGTAATGCCCTGGTTTTCCACAATAGTGACAGCCGCTCTGTACCGCCGGTCCACCAGGGTAGTAAGGTGCCGGGGTGTAGTGGCCGTTGGGGATGGGAGCAGGGTAAGCCATCTGGGGGCTCCCATTTGCTGGGGATGCCCGTACTGTTGGGCTGGGGCCATTATGTATGGTTGTACTGGTGCCATTATCTGGGGGGTAGGAGTGGGGGTGGGGACTGGTAGTTGTGCCATCTGTTTCTTTGTGCTAACTCGGCCTCTAAATTCGCCTCGGCTAACGCCCTACCTTCATTTCTTCGGGGAGTATCTGTGTCTTCATGATCGCTTGTTTTAGCTCCCCCTCCCCTTTCTTTGCTGTGTTCCTGTCTAGGGTATGGGGTATCTTGGTATCTCCTATCTGGGGATGGTCCTTGTACCCCTGCTCTGGTCAAAGGTGGGGATGTTTGGTTTAATAAGACTTTTCCCTCTATCTGGTAATACCCGCCGGTGGGTTCAGCCCTCATAGGGTGCAGCATTGCCTGGATGAAGGGGTTGGCTGGGCTATACGGGGGTGGCACCTCATGCTGTTCTCTAGGGAGCTCGGGTACAGGAGAGCTGGGGCGGTGGCGGCCGTGTGTTTCTCTTGGTTGATTATGGGTTCTGCTGGTTTTGGGGGTTCTGCTACTACGGGGGTTTTTACTGCCGGTGCTGCTACTGGCGCGGCTACTAGGGGGGCTTGTGTGGCCGGGGTGGTTTTATTTGTTTCTTCCGGCGGCCAGCGGCTGAGACCATGGCATATCAGGTCCTAATTAGTTGTTCTAGTTTTTCTTGTTGGTTTTGGTGTGCTTTCTTTTTGAGTGACCATCGCCCTGGGTCTATGCTCTTGTGACGACAGAGCTCTTCTTCTAGCCCTTCGGTGGCTTTTTTGAACATTCCTTTCGTATCTTTGCCTCCTACTAACTCCCCTTTTTTATCTTTTGTCCTTTGTCTGTGTGCTTTCAGTATGCCATTATCTGTAAATTTTCGGTACAATTTTGCTACCCCTTTTTCCCATTTTTTGTGATCCTTTTTCTCAACTGCCTTTTGTCCTTCTTCCACCCATTCTTTCCAAACCTCGCGACGTACATCTGGGATTTTGAAGCCTAGTGCTTCTTCTCTCGCAAATTCGCCTTCCATTTTCTACTTTTCCTTATCTTTCTTTATTAGATTATCTGGTTGCTAGCGTCTTTTGCTAGTCTTCTACCTTTTCTTAGATACTAGGGCCTCGCCTAGTTTTACACTGTGCTATGGCTACTGGTACGGCGACCAGTTTTACACCTTCCTTAGATACTAGGGCCTTGCCTAGTTTTACACTGTGCTATGGCTACTGGTACGGCGACCAGTTTTACACCTTCCTTAGATACTAGGGCCTCGCCTAGTTTTACACTGTGCTATGGCTACTGGTACGGCGACCAGTTTTACACCTTCCCTTAGATACTAGGGCCTCGCCTAGTTTTACACTGTGCTATGGTTACTGGTACGGCGACCAGTTTTACACCTCCCTTTGGACCGCGGCGGATCCTCATAAATTACGGGTTTCACCCGCTTCTCACCACAGATTTGTTTATGCCTTTGTTGATCTATTTAGTACACACAATTTTATTTACGTTTTATCTTTACTTTTTAGCTGGGACAATTATTTCTGCCAATTTCACACAATCCTAAAATGTAGTAGTCTTTCAAACACATCTATTTGTTGTAACAGGTAGATGCTTACCTTGATTCTGAATTACCCGGGTTTTTGATTGTGTGAGATGGTTTCTTGTAAAAGCCGTAAACTCAATGTTTTTTGGTGTCCTCTCAGAAGGTCATCGGTGTCCAGACTACCCGCTCTAGACCATCACGTCACGGGGTCACCAAGCTGTTGGTGTCTACCGGACCAGGTCCGTCCTCCGCGCAGATCGTTTGGATATGGCCAGAGCAGGGTCGCTGTTCGGATCCGCCGATGACCGTTCTTAGTTCTGAGGGAAAAGAAATGGTGTCCTAGACACTATTCTCTGTTAGCTGTACAAAACTAGACGTTGCACTCCAATGGATTGTTTCTTCAAATAAGCACTTTATTACACAGTTCAACAAAGATATATCAATCTGATACTATACCACAAAGCGCCTTGGACTCCTTCTTGAGTTCTCACCGTGACAAGCTCGTCAGTGTAAGATCCCAGTTGAAGAGAGCCCCGAGTTCTAGAAACATTCTGTTCTTTATAGTATTTGCTGTGAAGCCCCCACCTTTGGTGCTCTCTCTTGCTGTAATCTGCCTTTGCTGTCCAGCAACCCTTAGGTTAGCCTTCGGCGCGCTTTTGTTACTTCCTTATTTGCTTTCACTCACTTCCTTATCTGCTTTCACTCACAAGACTGCCCTTGTGAACTGTTGCGCCTGCTTGGTGGGTGATTTAGTGTGAGAATAATGAGTTCTGCAACCTTGTGGCTTATCAGTTTGGACATAACAGGATGCCTCTGTTCTTAATCTGGTTGACCCCGCGTTTTTGTTGCACACAGTATTCACACAGTATATTTCCACTGAGGCTTCTCAGTAGTTGGACTCTAACACAGTACTTCTCCACTCAGACAGCTCAATGTCTTAGCTTTTCCATGATAGGCCCACTATATCTTATATTCACTGCCACATTTGCCTTATCTTTATCCTTCAGCCCTGAGCTTGTTTCTCTGCAACGAGACGGTCCCATCTGGGGGTAATGGGAGACAATGACACCCGAAGTGTGTTGCTTATGTCCAGTCTACTCCATAATTTTGTTTTGGTTGCTGTCACTGCAGAAAATCCCGCTTCACACAAATAGGATGTCGGAAATGGCAACAGGGTTTTCAGTGCTGTTGTGGCGATCTCAGGGTATTCTGCCGTGACTTTAATCCAGAACACCGGCAGAGTTGTTGTCTCAAACATACTTTTAAGGCCGCTGTCATTTGCGATCTCCAGCAGTTGATCTTCTTCTTGCGTAGACATGCTTGATTACCTGGTTTGTTGACAAATGGGTCGCGGATCCATTCCTTGGCAGTTCGTGGGTCTTTTGTGGTTGGAAGTAGCGCTCAAACTCTTTTAAAAGCAAAGACAGGTGATCATGCACCATCTGGGAGAATGAAAGCTCGGGCTCAGTCTCTTCCAAAATCCCCGCAAATGTTTGAAACATGTCAAATATACCTCTGTTCACGCACCGTCCCTACAAATCCAGTTTGGCTTTAAATGCAGTTACTTTATCTGCCAACTTGAAGACAGTTGTCATTTTCCCCTGAAGTGACAGATTGAGTTCATTGAGCAGGTTGAATATGTCGCACAAGTAAGCGAGTTTTGCGACCTATTCCTCGTCACTGAAATGTGCTGCCAGCGGTGACTTCTTTTCTGAGAGAAATCTCTGCAGCGGCTCTCATAATTCAAACACTCTGGCCAGCGATCTCCCTCGGGATAACCATCTTATTTCTGTGTATAAGAGAAGGCGTCTGTGCTCCGCGTCCATCTCCTCACAAAGCTGCTCGAACAGGCGCGAGTTAAGGGCGTGTGCTTTGATGTGGTTAATAACTTTAACGACATCATTCAATACGCTGTTAAGTTCCGGTGGCAGACAGCATTTCCCTGTGAATGACACAATGCGTAGACTCACATTCAGGTGCAACCTCCTTAATCCTAGTAGTTAAACCAGACAGCCGTCCGGTCAGGGCAGCAGCTCCGTCTGTGCATATGCCGACACAAAAGGACCATTTCAGTTTTCCTGATATATAATCATCCAGTGACTTGAATAGTTCTGTGGCTGTGGTTTTGGTTGGCAACGATAGAGCACATAACATATCCTCATGCACATCCTCCTGATAAAGATATCGCACATAAACAAGTAGTATTGCCTTGTTGTCAATATCTGTAGACTCGTCAACCTGGAGTGCGTACCACGGTGATATATTAATCCTCTCCAACAATTGTGTCTCAATGTCCTCTGCTATTTTCTCAATGCGCCGAGTGGCGGTGCTAGCCGAAAGAGTCACCTGTGCTATCTTTTTAACCGCAGCCTCTCCTAGAAGTTCACGGCAAATGTCTTTAGTGGCGGGCAGGATCAATTCTTCACCAATGGTGAATGGCTTCTTAGCCTTAGCAATACGGTAAGCCACCAAGTATGATGCTCTCAGTACACTCGCATTTGTTGATGTGGCGGCCCTCAGGAATTGCTTCTGTCCTTCTTGTTCATGCTTTTTTCTTTCAAAATACTCCGAAGGCTTGTCTTTTAATGCAGGGTGCTTGGTCTCCAAGTGGCGAAGCAGTTTTGAAGGCTTCATTGCCTCATTAGAGAGCCGGTTGCCGCATATTATGCAGAGCGGGCTTGGTGCGCGGGCATCGTCGCGATAAATCCATATTTTAAGTAGGACTCCTGGTATTGTCTGTTAAATGCAGCTTTTTTTCTTGGAAGTCGTAGGCTCTTCTTCTGTCTCCTCACTGGGCCTTTTTCCCTTCGCAAAGAAACGTTCCAAAGATGTTTGTTTTTTACTCATTTTGCTAGCTTGTGGGTTTCATTTAGCAGCAACAGATTAGCAGCATAGACGGATGTAACAGAGGGAATCCGGTCAGTTTTCAAAATAAAACATTGTTCAAACTCAGATAATAAATAAAACGGAAATAATGTAAGTTATTTATTTTTTCTCTGCGGCCCGGTACCAAATGACCCACGGACCGGTACCGGTCCGCGGCCCGGGGTTTGGGGACCCCTGAAGTAAAGGACTCTCAGTGTTTAGATAGTTAACTTTAGTCTAGTTATCTCAGTGGGTCTCAAACGGTTTGTTTTAAAAGGGGAGTGATTTGTAAAATATCTATAAAGAAATAGAAAATCTGTTCACAGTTCTGTTTCATATGTATGTTGAGAGATACTGTATATCCATAGATCTCTTCATTTTGGCTCTCAAAGTGCACCAGATTGATGCTTTTAACTTCAATATTTAAAAAAATCTTCCCGGGGGAGCTTGCTCACTAGAGGAAGTGAGGACCCTCCTAGAGGAGGTGAGGTCCACTCCTCACTTGTAAAAATAGCACTTTACCCCTGCTTACACCTATATGCCGTGAGCTGATTACCGAGCCTTCATTGTAACAGTAGCGGGTACACTGTGTGTGTGTGTGTGTGTGTGTGTGTGTGTGTGTGTGTGTGTGTGTGTGTGTGTGTGTGTGTGTGTGTGTGTGTGTGTGTGTGTGTGTGTGTGTGTGTGTGTGTGTGTGTGTGTGTGTGTGTGTGTGTGTGTGTGTGTGTGTGTGTGTGTGTGTGCGTGCGTGCGCGGAGTGTTGCAGTAGAAAATGTAACTGTAGCGGTGGTGCATTAATGGGAAACCCTTAATGTTTGAGCACCCTCTATGAAATGTCAAGCTACCCCACAGCACCCCCTAGAGAAAATCTCTGGCGCCGTCACTGACTGGGTGGGGAGGGGGGGACGCGGTGGACCCGTTCAAATCCAGTTTTGGACAGTCTGCCGTGGTTCCATCCCATTTCAAGTGCTGTTCGACGCTCGGCGTAACCCTCGGAGCACACTCTCAAATCACAGAGCTTGAGGACTATCACAGGGTTTGTCAAGCGAAGCGGAGAGAATACTTACTTCCCGGTGTAATATTCTCTAAAGCAAATTAGCTGCTCCGACCCTCGGTCCTGACGGACTCCAACTTGTGTTTATTAATCAAACAAATAAATAAACACAAGGATAATTATGTGTTATTGTTGAGTAAATGGAGAATTGCACAGGGGAAAATAACGTAGGCTATCTATGCCACAAGTTTAGATGCGGATTTTGTTAAACTAATACGTTTGCGCTGTGGACCAACACTATACGTTGATGGAGAAGGGGGTAGCAATAAAGATAACACCATTAAACAGTTACACAACATAACAGAAATAATATCGATAGCAGCTTCCCTAGCAACCACCTTAGTAACAATGAAAACGTTGTATGGACACAATTTCCTGAAGTCATCTTCGTAATAACTAGCAAACTAAAGATCATGTGCATCCACTGCACACATAATCTGAAATAACAACTCATATTTCTCGCATCAAAGGACATCAAAACGCATTTTAATGGCCACTAACTTTAAAATAGATCACGTGACACAGACGCCAGCCATCGGAATGAATGGAATGCAGTTGGAGGTCAACCAATCACAGAGCTTGAGAACTAATCACGGGGCTTGTCAAACAGAGCACATGTTGTAGTCCTAAACGATCGCTGGGGATTCTGGGTAGTGTAGTGTCTTCGGCCATCCTAAACTCTGAACAAACATTTGTTTCTCCGAATCGAAGGGGAAAAATACAAAAGCATTGTACACAACTTAAACCAATCAATGTTGTGTAATTAACAAGGATAATCTGGTGTTTTTTAGTCGATGAGTAGTGCAGATATCACTGTAAAATCAATCGACAGTAAGGGGAATACTTACTTCCGGGTGTACAATTCTCCGTTTTCCAATGAGAATGGACGCTCACATTGCCTTTAAGGGCAGCCGACACAAACGAATGCCGTGCTTCCATGAGCGTCAAATCCCGCCGCAGATGGGAATACATTGCAATCAGTTGAAAGCTATTTGCTCCCTTTATGAAGCTGAAGGAGCCTAGGAGCGTCACAACTGCACGCCTCGGGACCCTGATCAAGCGTCGCTCCTGGAAGTTTATGGAGTGAGAGTGTGTTGACTGCACACATAATCTGAAATAACAACTCATATTTCTCGCATCAAATTACATCAAAACGCATTTTAATGGCCAAACTAACTTTAAAATAGGCTTTTTCCACCGAGAATAAAACGAAGTTCGGCCATGTTTTTTGTGAGACTGGGTTGGTGTGACATGAGAAAGCCCTGCCAAATGTATTTAGTATTTATCAGACAAACAGATCCCACAAACTGTAATATATTTGCTGGTATTAGTCTTTCAAAGTCAAGACAAATAATTATAATTTCGTTTCTAATCAGTTTTGGATCTTTCTGTTTCTGCTTGTAGTGAGTGCTCTGAAGTGGAACAGGGCTCTGCAACAGCTCCACCTCACTAACAACCTGCTGAACAGCTACCAGGACGCGCTGCACCTGGGGGACCTGCTGCGTTACAACACCACCCTGCACACCCTGGAGCTCAGCAGCAATGCTGTGGCAGACGACGGTGGGGTGTTCATCTGTGACCAAATAAACCACATTTTAAATAAATATACATTGTGTTTCTGAAAGGCAGAGCAACATGTGGGACATTCATCTTATAACCGTATTCACTTTAGGCTTATTAAAGAATGACCCACCAAACATCAGTACTACTTAGCTTACAAACACAAACAGTCGGGTTGAACCGGGTTAGCTGATTGCAGTAACTGGATGTTGTTGTTGTTGTTGTTGTTGTTGACTCCGCAGGCTTGGAGGAGCTGTGTGATGGTCTGAGGTGGCAGACAGCAGGTGTGAGGGTTCTCCTGCTGAGGAACAACCAGATCACTGCAAGAGGCATGCTCCATCTGGCCAAGGCTCTGGTGAGGAACATCACAGCTTTAGTTTGGAACAGAACCAAGGCATGCCAACAGTCAGCATATTCTGATGGCAGGGACCAGGGGCCTGTACTACGAAGCCGGTTCAACCTAACCTGGATATGTTTGAGTTAGCCGGTTGGCCTAATCCAAAACATACGCGCTCTCGCTAAACTGTACTACGACGCGTGTTATCAAGTGGATCGCTCAAGCCAGCCGTGTCCTATCTAGTTAGGTGCGCGTTCACATGAGAGGTGGTATCTGGAGCATTCGACCAATCACAAACATGGAGAAGCGCACTGACAGCGCAGCGTCATACTTCCTGAATGAAAAGTGAACTTTAATACTAGTCAAAAACTAAGAAGTTAAACTTTAAACATCCATGACTTAAACACTTTATCCAGGATAAAAGCCACATAGCTGCACCTGCAAGGTGAACACAGCTGGCAAAAGAAAACGTGTTTGAATGCGTACATTAACAGGTTTATGATATCACTGCCCCGTCTAAGACACGATCTGACTTTAATTACATTTGTCTCGAGTGTTTCGTCAACTTAATGTGTTGCTTAAAATAATACTTCTGCATACAGTGAGTGACACTGTAAACTTGCACGGCTAGATACGGCTCAGCTGACTCAGATAAGGAGATATATGACACATTATGATGTGATATGATGTGATATGAATGATAATGGGACACATCGACGTCTGCACTCAGTGTACTTATGTTGTGGCAGATATTTAAGTAAGCTTTCTTAACGCTAATGTTATAATAGTCAGATTGCTCTGAAGATGGGAGGTGATATTCTATTCATTTTTACGTTCACACAATCGGTGATATTTGCCGGCCGTCTTTCCTGCAATGGCAGTTTTTCTGTATTTCCTTTCTCCTGTAATATGACTTGATCGCTTTGAACTCCGCACACTGAGCTCTGATTGGTCAGCAGGCGATGCTTTCACTGAGTTGATCTCTTAGCCTGCAACCTAACCTGGTCCCGACCAGGTTAGCCGCTAAGCATAAGTTACCAAGGAGATCTAGCCTGCTAAAAAGAGAACCAGCTTCGTAGGACCGGAAAGTCTGAGTTTTCCCTGAATTTAGCCGGCTAAGCGAAAATCCTGCTTCGTGGTATACCCCCTGAACTGATTTTTGACATCAGAATCCTGGTCAGTCACCAAAAAGATGCACCTAAGGCTCATGCTGTGTCTCAACTTGGATACTTCCTCTACTAAACTGCAATGTGGTGCACGGTGACCACTTATGCAATGTGTGAAATTTGACATGCTAGTGTCGTCTCGAAGGCTCAGGTGTTGTGCCTGCACAGGCAACACATCCTCACTCCCAGGTCGGCCTATGTTGACGTTATGTCAAGTCCCCTGTGTCAGCTTTTTCCAACGCAAGGGGGGGGCCCTTAGCGTACATTTTCAACTTTCCGGGATGTCCATAGGCTTCTATATAGCTTCCTAAACGTATGTTGTAGACGACTTGAGATCGCAAGCGAATGCTACCCGCAGATCCATTCTCACAGCGTTTATCAACCTTTTTCTTACTCAATATCAAGCCACACTTATTGTTTTTACTTCTTTATTTTAATTGAATAATGTAGGACTTTTGTTGCCGTCAGTTCTGCGGCGGGATTTGACGCTCATGGAAGCACGGCATTTGTTTGTGTCGACTGCCCTTAAAGGCAATGTGAGCGTCCATTCTCATTGGATAACGGAGAATTGTACACCCAGAAGTAAGTATTCCCCTTACTGTCGATTGATTTTACAGTGATATCTGCACTACTCATCAACTAAAAAACACAAGATTATCCTTGTTAATTACACAACATTGATTGGTTTAAATTGTGTGCAATGCTTTTGTATTTTTCCCCTTCGATTCGGAGAAACAAATATTTTTTCGGAGTAAAGGATGGCAGAAGACACTACACTACCCAGAATCCCCAGCTATCGTTTGGACTACACCATGTGCTCTGTTTGACGTCACGTGATCTTCAAATTTTTCCCTGCAGAAAAAAAAAAACATGGCCGAACTTCGTTTTATTCTCGGTGTAAAATGCCTATTTTAAAGTTAGTTTGGCCATTAAAATGCGTTTTGATGTCATTTGATGCGAGAAATATGAGTTGTTATTTCAGATGATGTGTGCAGTGGATGTACATGATCTTTAGTTTGCTAGTTATTACGAAGATTACTTCAGGAAATCGCGACGTTTTCATTGTTACCAAGGTGGTTGCTAGGGACGCTGCTATCGATATTATTTCTGTTATGTTGTGTAACTGTTTAATGGTGTTATCTTTATTGCTACCCCCTTCCCCGTCAATGTATAGTGTTGGTCCACAGCGCAAACGTATTAGTTGAACAAAATCCGCATCTAAAGATACGTTATTTTCCCCCTGTGCAATTCCAGTCTCACATCTCACAGCACATCGTCATTAACAAATACCGGAAACAGACCGAAAACATCTAAAAACAATAAAATAATACTTTATTCCAAGTGTGCTTGCTTTTCTCTTTGAAAGTCATCACATAACGGCATTGTAATACACGGTTTGGCTGCATTAAATATTACATATCTGCCGTAGTTCTCTATTTATAGAGCCCTGATGAGAGACAAACATGAGGAACTGAAAACGTGACGTGGATCATAAATATATCAGCCATTAAACAACATCTTACATTTCTTTTCACACAATACGTCTCCTTGCAGTATCAACACTAATTCGGCTCACTTTTATATTTGATCCAATTGGTAGATAGGCTGTATTTACACCATCAAGGTGCACAGCTGATATAAAGGGACACCTAGTGGTTAAAGCATGTTATTGAATTACATTATTTTTATTATTAGATATTAATAGGATCCCTATAAAGTATATTCATTACTCGTTATTCTCTACTAATAGTTAATTAAAGACTGTATATAATGACTATTTTGCACATCCCTTTCAAGATTTCAAGATTTTCTAAGGTTTATTGACATATCATATAGGCCTACACAACTGTGGTGTAGTTCTGCACTGAATGAAAAACTTGGGTCGCAGGTTCCTCAATAGTGCATTACAAGACATCTATCAATATTTGTGCATACCTCCAGCAATGTTAACTATGTTGAAGCACTTATTTTAACTGATATTATACATAATGTATTATACTCTTATAAGATGTATGTAGATATTTAATCTCCGGCCTTCTCAGGTATTGAACAATCAATAAATAAAGAACACAGAATTGTTAAATATAAAACACAGAATTTGTGTGATTATACTAAATGATTTACAAATAAACACCACTGCATATTTACAACTGTTACACATGCTGATGTAACGCAAATCAAATCAACTTGGGATCAATAAAGTATATCTTATATTAAGCTGATCGATGGCTACTGCCATATTTGCAAAATGTGCCTCTGAACCTTGACAAGTGCATGTTTCAGGCTTATCAATTAATGTAATGTAATGTTATCACAGGGGTCACACACATAAGACCAGCTGTTAAATAAAGCTCTTCTGACCTTAGCTGGCATGTGTGTATATATATTAATGCTGCCCATTATGGGCACAAGCAATTTTCACCCATTTATTAATTATATGTTTTAAATGTGAGTGTTTCCTATCCCCTAAACCTCCAGGGATGTACACAGTTTAATACTGGCAACTTCTTATTATGGGAAATACGAAAACGTCTTTTAAAACTACAACTCCCAGTATAGCCATAGATAGAGAACATGTTGCGAAACAGAATAGCCAGCATGTGTAGTTCTGGGGACGGGGAGGGGGAGGGGGGGACGCGGTGGAGAAATAAATAAATACTGATATGTTATTTAAAACCACCTCGAATATGTTGTGTTAATGTTATGAAATGTTTTCTCATAAATGATACGGTTTTGCATTTCTATAGGTTGTACGAGCATGGTTTTATATACTACCATGTTTAATGTTTTATGCCGTTTGCTAAGACTTAATAAGTCGCTCATAAAACACAGGAGGTATGGAAACTAAGAATACCATTATGTGGTAAATTGTACAGCTAATATAACACAACACATTAGTTGTATTTCCTCTAACTGGTGGATATAGAGTTGCTGCGGGGAGGGGGGAGGGTTTAGATCAGGGATCACCAACTACATTTGTCCAAGGGCCGAAATGTAACCAATAGACACTATCGCGGGCCAGCGATTTTTATATAGCCCAGAATTTTATAAATAGTATTCAGATTACTTTTGGAATACTTTCTTTTTCCATAACAGATGGGTATGTTTTGGTGCACAGGAGACACTTATTTTACTGTTCTAATGGCTTATCAAGAGCACAAACACAACATCTTGGTGTCATTCTGGACAGCTCTCTCATCTGCAGCCCACATAAAAAACATCACCCGGACTGCATTCTTTGTACTGTCTTAAAACCTTTCCTTGGAATATGTTATGAATTGTAAGGTGTCCTTGGGTGCTTTGAAAGGCGCCCCTAAATAGAATGAATCATCATTATTATTTATTATCTGAAACGATGTAATAACTTTTAAAACGTTTTCCAGTCACTTGCCCCATGCCTTCAGCAGCAGCAGGCCATTGACTTTGATTTCATCCCGTTATAAATGTCATAATTTCGACAATAAAGAAATGCTACATAAACGTTATCTTGCACATTTTATCCAACCATCTCCGTTTCTAACTTTCAATATATTTTAAAAGAGATCTCTCTCTCATCTGCGTGCGGGGGCGGGGCCTCACAGACACGCTGCATCTCTCTCTCGCTCACAGACAAGCTGCAGCGCAGTGCAGTGTGCACACAGTTCTGCCGGTAATGAATATTACATTTTGTGAGGAAACTTTTCCTCCAATAAGTATTCCAAAATGTATTCACTTCAGGTTTACGAAAGTAACTGTAATCAGATTACTCGTTTTTCAAATGTAACGCCAGCTCAATGCAGTTAGCCTACTTGATTTTTGTATTCTGATTACGTAACGCCGTTATGTTTTCCGTTACAACCCAACCCTGCTTCTAGGCTACTGTCCCGCAGCTCCAGCCTCTCTGTTGGACTCTGTCGCAGCGGGGCTACTGCTGTGGTGCGGACCGCATTAACCAGACTCTTCACAACGAAGGATCACTTCTTCTTCATGGGAGGGAAGGTTTCGCAGTACGCAGTCTACTGTCCAGCAGCTGCTGCCTCTCTGTTGGACTCCGGTACTGCACCTTACTCACGAGACGTTGTAAACAAAGAAATGGGTGGAACGCAGTAACCACTCCGCCAACGCCACAGTCACCCCCGTCGTGCGGGCCGGATGAGAATGTCTGGCGGGCCGGATGTGGCCCGCGGGCCGCCAGTTGGTGGTCACTGGTTTAGATGCATAGGCTGCAGTGGAGACTCTGCGCACAGCTGATCGACAGCTGGGACACAAACAACCAAATACGAAAACATAATTCAGATCCAGTCGTCATGACTCCACTCCGGAAGGATTCCCCGATAATTTCTTACAGTTTCTCATCAAGGGGGTGTCTCCTGTCCCCGGTACAAACACACTGCCTGAGGAAGGCTATGGCTGCTTCTCAGGTCGATTAAATGAAATCCTTGCTTCCCTCACTTGCGTCGTTTCCCTGCGTTTAGTCCCTCCCACCAGGGAAGCATGGAGGGACGCAAGGAAACCACGAGAAGCAGGGAAATGAGTTTTAAGAGCAATGGGACGTCCTTTCCTCCGGAGCGTCACGTGAAGCGACGTCCGTTTGTGATGACGCTGCACAGCTGTTCGTCTGGCAGCAGCCAGCTCTGTACCCGTTATTTCCACAAACACCCCCGCCTCTGTTAGGGCACATTTACTGACACAAACATTAGTATCATCTGTTGGAGATCCAAATACATGAAATAAAATAAGAAGTCATTCTTAAAATGTATTTAAACGAACAATAGTTTGATTAATATTTATTAGAGTGCACAATAGGAATACAATTCCCGTCCCGTGAGGTTCATATATTTTCTTCACTCCGCTGGGGTATTGCTCTCATGTCAAGAAGCATCAGTGCATGCACTGCCTCGTCCAATCAGTGAGCGATACACAGTAAGGGGGCGGGGTGAGTATCTGAGGATTTCATCGGAGGATGGTCTGGTAGTTCCTCGGTTATCGCTCCTCCATGATCGCTCCTCGATCCTCGGTTCTCTGGCAGAAATAAGAGCCATGGGAAGGTACTCAAGATGGCGCAGGCAAATCAACTTCCGGTGAGACCGAGGAGCGAGGAAATGAAAATAATCGACCTGAGAAGCAGCCTATGTGTATTTTTTTTGTCATGAACCTTTTTCGGACCACTTATTTATTTATGTTGGTGACGATCCGACCTCCATGCTGCTACTCTGGTTCAAACGGCATCAACCAAACAATATGATTTATCTCGATGTCCCCAAAATAACCAAAATCTGACAGGTGTGAGATGTCTGTTTTAGATGTTCTGTCATCATTTCCTGCTCTCCTTCATGCAGTCAGTCAGAATGAATGAATGGGCGTTTCTTTGACTATTTATAGGCAAATATGGGCGTTACGTGAAGCCCGCAAAAGCTGCACCGCATTTCGAGTCGATTGTGATTTATAAAGGGAAACCGGCGTAGGAAGTGCTGTACGCACTTTCCTCGCCGGTACGCAATGTTTGGTGAATCGGAAAATGTTGGAACATTTCTGTACCTATTTTTTGGATTTCTACTACGTAAGCAACCTTCCCACGTGAATCCTACGCACGGCGTTATAAATGAGGCCCCAGAACAGGCATGTTTAGTACAGCTGAGATGATCAGATACCTGCTTGTCTTTTATCCCTTGAGGAAATGAAGAGCGTTGGCTCATCCAGACAATCCTCTCTAAAAAAGTCCCGCCTCCACATGAATCACAGTACACCCCTAATAACATGCATTCCTTCCGCCTGATTGGCAGCATAAACTGCACCTTCCTGTCATGTGAGTGGCGATTGTGGAAGTCAAAAGGCTAGAAATTAACGGCCTCCCATGTACTGTAGGCACACACACACACACACACACACACACACACACGCACACACACTCACACACACACACACACACACACACACACACACACACACACACACACACACACACACACACACACACACACACACACACACACACACACACACACACACACACACACACACACACACACACACACACACACACACACACACACACACACACACACTTCCTCTGTCTCCTCCAGTGCTACCAAAAGAATGAACAGTTTGATTAAATAATAGATGTTTGTTAAGGAGGGGTGCTCATGTGGTCTGCCAGTCTCGGGGTAAGTAGCTGTCCTTGCAGGCCATAATGATGATAATTAGACCCGTAGCTGGTTGTGTCGAATATGAGAGCTGTTATTAACCTTTCTGCTTGGTGTGTGTGCTTTCACTCCCTGTCCCTGTGACTTGTTGTCTTTTGAACAACTAAGACATATATGGGCCACTTGACTTCCACTTCCAACATTTGGATAATTGTGTCTAAATTCACTCGGAAATCTAAATTCTGAGGAAAATATTAACCCTTTAGCACCAAACCTAGTGCCTGATTGCGAACCAGTTTTTCGTAGTCAAGATAGTCAGATTATCTTCAGTTGCTATGCTATCATCACCCATCTAATACAGTGTAAATTCAGACTGAAATACATTCACATATGGTGATGGGAAATGTGTATTAGTGTTTGACAGTCAGACAGTGAATACTTTCAAGCGACCGCTGCCTTGAGTTAACAGGAGACTAAACTCTGCCGTGAGTTAACAGGAGACTAAACTCTGCCTTGAGTTAACAGGAGACTAAACTCTGCCTTGAGTTAACAGGAGACTAAACTCTGCCGTGAGTTAACAGGAGACTAAACTCTGCCGTGAGTTAACAGGAGACTAAACTCTGCCTTGAGTTAACAGGAGACTAAACTCTGCCTTGAGTTAACAGGAGACTAAACTCTGCCCGTGAGTTAACAGGAGACTAAACTCTGCCGTGAGTTAACAGGAGACTAAACTCTGCCGTGAGTTAACAGGAGACTAAACTCTGCCCGTGAGTTAACAGGAGACTAAACTCTGCCGTGAGTTAACAGTAGACTAAACTCTGCCGTGAGTTAACAGGAGACTAAACTCTGCCTTGAGTTAACAGGAGACTAAACTCTGCCGTGAGTTAACGGGAGACTAAACTCTGCCGTGAGTTAACAGTAGACTAAACTCTGCCATGAGTTAACAGGAGACTAAACTCTGCCGTGAGTTAACAGGAGACTAAACTCTGCCTTGAGTTAACAGTAGACTAAACTCTGCCGTGAGTTAACAGGAGACTAAACTCTGCCGTGAGTTAAGAGTAGACTAAACTCTGCCGTGAGTTAACAGGAGACTAAACTCTGCCGTGAGTTAACAGGAGACTAAACTCTGCCGTGAGTTAACAGTAGACTAAACTCTGCCTTGAGTTAACAGGAGACTAAACTCTGCCGTGAGTTAACAGGAGACTAAACTCTGCCGTGAGTTAACAGGAGACTAAACTCTGCCATGAGTTAACAGGAGACTAAACTCTGCCTTGGGTTAACAGGAGACTAAACTCTGCCGTGAGTTAACGGGAGACTAAACTCTGCCCGTGAGTTAACAGGAGACTAAACTCTGCCGTGAGTTAACAGGAGACTAAACTCTGCCGTGAGTTAACAGGAGACTAAACTCTGCCCGTGAGTTAACAGGAGACTAAACTCTGCCGTGAGTTAACAGGAGACTAAACTCTGCCATGAGTTAACAGGAGACTAAACTATGCCGTGAGTTAACAGGAGACTAAACTCTGCCGTGAGTTAACAGTAGACTAAACTCTGCCGTGAGTTAACAGTAGACTAAACTCTGCCGTGAGTTAACAGGAGACTAAACTCTGCCATGAGTTAACAGGAGACTAAACTCTGCCGTGAGTTAACAGTAGACTAAACTTTGCCTTGAGTTAACAGGAGACTAAACTCTGCCGTGAGTTAACAGGAGACTAAACTCTGCCTTGAGTTAACAGGAGACTAAACTCTGCCGTGAGTTAACGGGAGACTAAACTCTGCCGTGAGTTAACAGTAGACTAAACTCTGCCGTGAGTTAACAGGAGACTAAACTCTGCCGTGAGTTAACAGGAGACTAAACTCTGCCATGAGTTAACAGTAGACTAAACTCTGCCCGTGAGTTAACAGTAGACTAAACTCTGCCTTGAGTTAACAGTAGACTAAACTCTGCCGTGAGTTAACAGGAGACTAAACTCTGCCGTGAGTTAACAGTAGACTAAACTCTGCCGTGAGTTAACAGTAGACTAAACTCTGCCGTGAGTTAACAGGAGACTAAACTCTGCCATGAGTTAACAGGAGACTAAACTCTGCCGTGAGTTAACAGTAGACTAAACTCTGCCTTGAGTTAACAGGAGACTAAACTCTGCCGTGAGTTAACAGGAGACTAAACTCTGCCGTGAGTTAACAGGAGACTAAACTCTGCCGTGAGTTAACGGGAGACTAAACTCTGCCGTGAGTTAACAGTAGACTAAACTCTGCCGTGAGTTAACAGGAGACTAAACTCTGCCTTGAGTTAACAGGAGACTAAACTCTGCCGTGAGTTAACAGGAGACTAAACTCTGCCTTGAGTTAACAGGAGACTAAACTCTGCCGTGAGTTAACAGGAGACTAAACTCTGCCGTGAGTTAACAGGAGACTAAACTCTGCCGTGAGTTAACAGGAGACTAAACTCTGCCTTGAGTTAACAGGAGACTAAACTCTGCCGTGAGTTAACAGGAGACTAAACTCTGCCGTGAGTTAACAGTAGACTAAACTCTGCCGTGAGTTAACAGGAGACTAAACTCTGCCGTGAGTTAACAGGAGACTAAACTCTGCCGTGAGTTAACAGTAGACTAAACTCTGCCGTGAGTTAACAGGAGACTAAACTCTGCCGTGAGTTAACA
>NW_027263189.1:7500-30000 GCF_902827115.2 Pseudochaenichthys georgianus
AATCACAGAATTACTCACCGTGACACTAATACATATTCTGAGCCTCGGGTTGTAAATCTTTTAAATTTAGAGCGAGCGATCAATGGACAATTAATTTCCCCTCATCACGGAAATTAATTGACCGGAGAATTAGCGTGGTGTCATTAACGAGAGGACACTAAATGATCTCTTCCTGCAGGGGAGCAGAGGACTTGAGCAAAGGATGTGTGTACTTCTACCATCTCTGGTCATTTCGATGAATATATCCCCCAAATCTGGTTATCTCCGCAGGGGAGGAAGCTGCTGATCATCGGCACCACCAGCCGGAAGGACGTCCTGCAGGAGATGGAGATGTTAGACGCGTTCAGCACCACCATCCACGTTCCCAACATCTCCACCGGGGAGCAGCTGGTCGACGCTTTGGAGGTAAAAACACATCATTAGAATCAGCAAGAAAATGCTAGCAAATGAGCATGATAGCCGATTGCAGGTAAGCTTTAACACATTAGAGCAGTGCTTCTCAAAGTGTGGTCCATGAGCGCCCCCTAGTGGTCCGTGAGTATATTGGTAACATTTGAAATAAATAAATAAATTTAAGTTTTCAGCACTGCGAATATCTCCGCAATGGAGTGAGCTTAAGTTTCACTTTCGATTGCATGATATAGCCCAGCGCAACACCTTCGTCACACATGATGCCGCCGGTTTGTACCATTTTCAGGCGATTTGTAATCTGTTCTAGAAAAACGATGTGTTTTTGGATATTTGTGGAGGTGGTCCGCGAGTGTTTTTTTATTGTTTAAGTGTCCTTGGTATGAAAAAGTTTGAGAAACACTGGATTAGAGGTATCTAAACACACACACATTGCACGTAAGCATAAACAAAGCAATGCTTGAATCTACGTTCCCAAGATCTATCTAAATAAACACACACACAAAGACACACACACACACACACACACACACACACACACACACACACACACACACACACACACACACAGTCACATAATCACAAGCACTTTAATGTTATCGTCACATGTTTTTGCTCGAAGGGGAAGATGCTCCCCATTGTCTGCTCACACAAAGACACACCGATGAATGTTGTGCATTGAACCATCCCCCCTCCTCAAGAGCTCTCACACACACACACACACACACACACACACACACACACACACACACACACACACACACACACACACACACACACACTCACACACACACACACACACACCCCCACACTCACACACAGCCTTGAAAAACCCGACTCTAAAACAATCAAATGTCCCGCAGACTAAAAGGACGCTTCCCCCCTGCGGTGCTGCTTTGATTTCTTTCGAAGGTGTAAAACAATAACACAACAAATAATAATGAAATGAATGAATTATGATTCTGTAGAAACGTAAGCAGTGTCAATTTGATAAACAAAGAGACTATTGACTTACAAATTACATATAAACAAGTGATCTACCTAATTACACATCTGACAAGGGGAGGGAAGAAGTTCACACTGTTTTAATCCCACCAGCTTTCTCCAGTTAGCGCTTTGAAGGTGAAACGTATCGAGACACATAATAATAACATGGGGAGGAAACCTCTCCGTTGGAGTGACATGAAGATTCTTGGAATGAGACGGTCTTTAGGGAGCATCAGAGGGTCTGCATCAGAGGGTCTGCATCAGAGGGTCTGCATCAGAGGGTCTGCATCAGAGGGTCTGCATCAGAGGGTCTGCATCAGAGGGCCTGCATCAGAGGGTCTGCATCAGAGGGTCTGCATCAGGGGGCCTGCATCAGAGGGTCTGCATCAGGGGGCCTGCATCAGAGGGTCTGCATCAGAGGGTCTGCATCAGAGGGTCTGCATCAGAGGGTCTGCATCAGAGGGTCTGCATCAGGGGGTCTGCATCAGAGGGTCTGCATCAGAGGGTCTGCATCAGAGGGTCTGCATCAGGGGGTCTGCATCAGAGGGTCTGCATCAGAGGGTCTGCATCAGAGGGTCTGCATCAGGGGGTCTGCATCAGGGGGTCTGCATCAGAGGGTCTGCATCAGGGGGTCTGCATCAGAGGGTCTGCATCAGAGGGTCTGCATCAGAGGGTCTGCATCAGGGGGTCTGCATCAGAGGGTCTGCATCAGAGGGTCTGCATCAGAGGGTCTGCATCAGGGGGTCTGCAGAGGGTCCACGTGTTCACACCAAGAAGAGGAGGGGCTGAGACAAACAGACTTTACACAATCTTGCACCAAAGATATCGAAGTGACTGTTATGTTGTATATATTGATTGTTTAATCTTAATGTGTGCATGTGTGTAAATGTGTCTGTTGATTATAGGATGTACATATTTTATATTCGGGATTGTTGGAAACGTCTAGTCGATCTCTCCGTCTGTAAACACAACTGAGTAAGATGGACATTAAGGTTGACTTTGATTCTTTTAAACCATCATGTCGACGGCCCACAAAAAGACCGTTAGCCTTACAACCACAAATAACCCATTACGACTCGGAGGTTCTTTGCTGCTACCTGCTTTTGGAAAGAGAGGAACAGGTGGTGAGCTGTACATGCTCCTTGGTAGGATGCGAAAGGTAACTCCTCCTCCTCCTCGTTGTTGTGTTTCAGCTGCTGGGAAGCTTCACCGATAAAGAGCGCGCCAGCATCGCTCAGCAGCTCAAAGGGAAGCGGGTCTGGATCGGCATCAAGAAGCTGCTGGTGCTCATCGAGATGTCCCTGCAGGTACGGAAGGGCCAGCAAGCGGCTCCTAAAGCTCCACACTTACGCTGCGCTGCGATGTGGAAGCTGTTAGTCAGTAGATATACGCAGGGAAGTAAAGACTGCACGAAGAACAGACCAACGGTAATTAGGAATGAAGCCGTGGGACTGCTGGAAAAACAAAGCCTCATTCTCGCCATTTACAGCTGGCACGCTGCTTTTTACACATTTAAATCTGTTGGTGCTTCCTTCTGCTTTGCATGTGCGTAAACATGCATGTTTCGATTTAAAGATTTAAAGGATTGTTTGTCACATGCACAGGCAATGCAACCTAAATATAAAAGACATCAGTGATACAAATGGTGCAAGAAGAGACAGAAAACCCCACAATGAGAACGCTTCAAGAGACATGGTAACATTGAACACCCAGCACGAGACTAAGGATGAAAAACAAGTAACTAGCGCTCCAACACATTGTATGCGATAGGCCAGGGGTGTCAAACTCAATTTCATCGCGGGCCACATTCGCTTAAAGGTTGCACTCAAAGGGCCGGTTGTAACTATATAAATATATAATATATATATATATATATATAATGTATTATATTATTGAATTGGATTATTATCGGATAGGATAATAACTTAGTAATTAACTACGTCTGAAAGCAGAAGCAAATAATTGCAAGTCTCTTCAGTGCATGTCACAAAACAAGATGCATTGTGGGACATGTAGTTCATGGGCAACCTGCTTCTGTAAAGTGGCATGTAACCGTATAATAAACGTATTATATTTTTTGCAAGCTCTTGCGGGGCCACATAAAATGAAGTCGCGGGCCGGATTTGGCCCCCGGGCCTTGAGTTTGAGACCCCTGCGATAGGCTAAGGGGGCGGGACAACGCTAATCGGTTGACCAATCACAACAAAGCCGGCCAGCAGAACAGACTGGGCTCTGGTTTCAGACAGAGGGTGAACAGAGGAGCTGCAGCACAGGCGGTGTGGGAAGTAGAGAGCTGAACATGAAAGCATGGAGACGTGACTTCTGAGCTGTATGGATTGTTTACAGCTGCTGGATTTTCTACAGTCTACAGCTTGTGTTCTTTTCTCCTTGTTTGCTCTTTAGATGGAACCCGACTACAGAGTGACCAAGTTCCTGTCCCTGCTCAGAGACGAGGGGGCGTGAGTACAATAATATTAATAATCTGTTGAACAAAATCATTTCCATCGCTTCAACCACTGCCTTTGGTTTAACCCTTTCCTTTACTCTCATCTCATACATTTGTTATGTTTCTCCCTGTATAGAGTGGTGCAGGATGTTGTGTTTGTATGCACGATCACATGACGTCACCACCGCTAAGCTAAAGGCGGCTAATGTTAGGCTATAAAGGAACTACAGCAGGATCACATGACGTCACCACCGCTAAGCTAAAGGTGGCTAATGTTGGGCTATAAAGGAACTACAGCACGGTCACATGACTTCACGTCACCACCGCTAAGCTAAAGGTGGCTAATGTTGGGCTGTAAAGGAACTACAGCACGGTCACATGACTTCACGTCACCACCGCTAAGCTAAAGGTGGCTAATGTTGGGCTATAAAGGAACTACAGCACGGTCACATGACTTCACGTCACCACCGCTAAGCTAAAGGTGGCTAATGTTGGGCTATAAAGGAACTACAGCACGGTCACATGACTTCACGTCACCACCGCTAAGCTAAAGGTGGCTAATGTTGGGCTATAAAGGAACTACAGCACGGTCACATGACTTCACGACACCACCGCTAAGCTAAAGGCGGCTAATGTTGGGCGTGATGACGTTTAGCCGTCTCATTTAGACACTTGTTAGCAACTGCCGTTGTTCAATTAAAGAGTTTGAAGAGAGGGAACCAGATTTGGTAAAATGCTAACTTATATCAGAGTTTTACGACTCATGTTCTGCACCACTCTTTTGCACTTTCACCTTTCTTCTTTAGAATAAAATGTCTAAAGTGTCATTTGACAGGATGCACTTTGAACTCTGGATATTTTATTGGATTTATTTTGCAATCACCAGGTTGAATGAAGGCGATCAAATCCGAATTTAAGCTGTCGGTCGTTACGCTGTGCACTGGTAAGATCTACAGCAGAGCAACAGGACTAGTTAGCATAGAGCCTGTTAGCTAGCTACTAGATTAGCATTTACATAGGATTGTGATTGCAGTAGAAACTTCTAAAAACTGTTTTAATGGAAAAACATTCACTCTGAGGGTAAAAGTTTGTTATTTTGTACAGTCATACCTCACTCATCCCAAAGATTTAAGCGAGACTAAGTAACTTAAAGGTGGGGTAGGTAAGTTTGAGAAACCGGCTCGAGATACACTTCTTGTTATATTCCATGGAATGCTCTTAACATCCCGATAGCAATGAATATCTGAAGTGCTTTGAAGCCGTCGTACTGTAAAAAGCACGACCAATCATCTGAGCCGGCTAAAGTAGCTGGATGGCCTACCTGCCTGTCAGCCTTCCATCTGGGCAAACACTGATCTCGTGCCCTCATTGGTCATGTGCGCGTTCATGTGTGTTGGGGGAGGGGCTCTGTGAGGAAGTGGCAGATTTTCTCCGGCTGTGTATTTTCAAATTCTAGCGATCTCGAGCCGGTTTCTCCAAAATTACCTACCCCACCGTTAACACCAATATTACCTTTAAGCTAACTGTTGCTAGCCACCTGAATGAAATAAACATACAAATGGAAATTGTTAAGAGAGAAAAACGTCAGAACACTGATTTAGTAGTATCTGTTGCACAGCAATAAAGTTTGATAGCATTAGCTTACGTTAGCCACCAGATGCTACTAAGACAAAGACAGTTTGTAGCCTTCTAATACACAACCCGGTCTCACGGCATTTCGTGTTATAGTCACGACATGTAATCTGTTGATTCGTGTTCACCAACACGATTTTCCCCTTATCTTCGTGTCACACAGAACGATGTTCAAAGCAATGTATTTCTACTGGTAGTGTGTTTCGTGCCTGCAACACATATTTTTGTCCGGTCGGCTCGTGGAAGACCGGAAGCTGTGGGGTTCATAAAAACATGTTCTTGCTCAATATCAAGCCACGATTATTGTTTTTATTTTAAATCGTATAATTTCAGACTTTTTTTGTCGTCGGTGAGGAAAAGAAATGTCTCAGAGCCTCAGGATACTGACATCTGTATTTTTTTTAATCTTTTTTTCCTTCTAATTTGTTATTCTTTTCTAAATGACACACTGTTATTTACTCACCAATAACACACCATTATCCTTGCTTTTATTTATTTGTTTAATTCCATAATCTCTGGCTTTTTTGGCGTCCGTCAGGAACTGAATTTCAAAATAAAAACTAGAGAATGCAATTCCTGAAGAAATTGCTTGTGGGAATGCTTTATGCTGAAATGTAATGTGTAAGAAGAAAGTGAAGAATTTGGATTGAAATGATACGTGAACACTGGGGGCTTGAATGTGTGATGAGAGAAGAAAAGAAAGTGAAAAGGTTTGGATGAGCAGAATATTTGAACGGCAAACTTCTGAACTAACTTGATGGCGAATGATCTGTCACCATGGCAACGGCATTTGATGACACCCCATAATACGCTTAGATGTGTTGATGGCTGCATCGTTACCAAACCTGTGAAGTCTTGGGCTGTTTGGAGTATTTTCAATGAAGTTATGAGAAAACCGTGTTTCATGGTGAGCATTGTGTTGCCATGGCAACGGCATTTGAAGAAATCTCAAAACTGTCCCGTAGATGTCTTCACGGCTGGACTGTTAGCACACATGTGAAGTTTGAGTACTCTTTGAACATTTTCATAGGAGTTATAGCGACATCATGTTTTATGGCGAGGGATGCGTTTCCATGGAAACGGCACATGGTGAGATCTTAGATTTGGCGTAGAGCTGTTGAGGCATGGACCGGTGATGCAAGTGAAGATTGGGGGACGATTGGACCGTGTCGATTGGACTTACAGCCACATCATGTTTCATGGCGAGTGGTCTGTCGCCATGGCAACGGCATGTGATGACACCCCATACTACGCTTAGATGCGCAAAGTACTTAACGTCTAATATATTGCTTTCCTGCAATGTTAACTATGTTGAAGCACTTATTTTAACTGATATTATACATATGGATTATACTCTTATGTATGTAGATAGAATAAGAAATGTGCAGAATATGACAGTGTAATGGTGGAGGTACACACATATTGATAGATGTCTTGTACTGCACTGTTGAGGGACCTGTGACCCACGTTTTTCATTCATTGCATAACTACACCGTAGTTGTGTGTATGATATGTCAATAAATCTTGAAAGGGATGTGCAAAATAGCCATAATATATAGTCTTTAATGAACTATTAGTAGAGAATAACAAGTAATGAATATACTTTATTACTCGTTTCCATTCATGTCAATTGCAGATACATGTTTAGTCTTCTCAAGCACCAACTATCAAATATCTCTCCTGATTGTTGGCACTTGACAATCACCTTACCTGAATTTTACTCAGGTGTAACTAAAGTCTGATTTAAGGGTTGTTTATATTTCACATCATTAATCAGAATCTGCAAAGTAACTCAAATAAATGCAGTGGAGTAAAAATATCAATCAATCAATCAATCAATCAATCAATCAATCAATCAATCAATGTTTATTTATATAGCCCAATATCACAAATGTTACATTTGTCTCAGTGGTCTTCACAGTGTGTACAGAATATCAGTATGACAATACGACACCCTCTGTCCTTAGACCCTCTGTCCTTAGACCCTCACATCGTACAAGGAAAAACTTCCAAAGAAAACCCACAGTTTAAAGGGAAAAATGGGAGAAACCTCAGGGAGAGCAACAGAGGAGGGATCCCTCTACCAGGACGGACAGACGTGCAATAGATGCCGTGTGTAAATTGAAAAGATAATACATTTGCAACATAGGTAGTCCAAATGTTTGGAAATGCATGTGTGTATAATAGGAAGATGAATCCACGAGGATATCCATCCAGGACCTATGATCCAGGACCACAGCCACGACTCAAGATCCAGCGCTCGCGATCCAGGACACAGGACCGCAGGATCATCCATGACTCCGGATTCCAGCGTATATAGACACCAAAAAGAAAGACATTTGGGGAAGCTGGGTTAATCGGAACATGAGTGTACACGGGTATAGACAGAGAGAAGGAAGAAGTAAGATGTCCCCCGACAAACTAAGCCTATATCAGCAAAACTAGGGGCTGAATCTAATCAGCCCTAACTATAAGCTTTATCAAAAAGGAAGGTCTTAAGCGCACTCTTAAAAACGGATAGGGTGTCTGCCGCCCGAACACAAACTGGAAGCTGATTCCACAAATGTGGAGCTTGATAAGAAAAGGCTCTGGCTCCCATTGTACTTTTAAAGATTCTAGGAACAACCAACAACCCTGCATTCTTGGAACGCAATGCCCTAGTAGGCCAGTAGGGTATAATGAGTTCTTTAAGGTAAGATGGCGCCTGCCCATTAAGGGCTTTGTAGGCGAGAAGAAGAATTTTAAATTCTATCCTGTGTTCTATAGGGAGCCAGTGTAAGGCAGCCAGAACAGGAGTAATGTGGTCCCTTTTCCTAACTCTGGTTAGTACACGAGCCGCAGCATTTTGAATCAGCTGAAGCCACTTGACTGACTTCTTAGTACTCCCTGATAATAAAGAGTTACAATAATCCAGCCTAGAAGTAACAAATGCATGGACTAGTTTCTCTGCATCGTTTTGAGGCAAGATATGCCTGATTTTTGCAATGTTACGTAGATGGAAGTAGGCGGTCCTTGAAATTGATTTTATGTGGGCGTTAAAGGATAAATCCTGATCAAATATAACACCAAGATTCCTTACAGTCTCACTGGAGGCCAAATTAATGCCATCCATAGTTAGTATATCTTTAGATCATTTGTTTCGTAGATTCTTCGGGCCAAGTACAATAACTTCAGTTTTGGTCGTGTTTAACATCAAAAAGTTTAAGGTCATCCACGTTTTTAAGTCCTTAAGGCAGTCTTGAATTTTATTTAGATGATTAATTTCATCAGGCTTGATTGATAAATATAGTTGAGTATCATCCGCATAACAATGAAAGTTTACAGAATGATTCCTTATAATATTGCCTAACGGAAGCATATATAATGTGAACAAAATAGGTCCGAGCACTGAGCCCTGTGGCACTCCATGGCCAACTTTGGTTTGCGTGGAAGATTCATCGTTAACACGTACAAACTGAGAGCGTTCAGATAGATAGGACCTAAACCAGCCTAAAGCAGTTCCCTGTATGCCAACTAAGTGCTCTAGTCTTTGCAATAGGATATCATGGTCGATAGTATCAAATGCAGCACTGAGATCGAGCAAAACAAGGATAGAGACAAGTCCCTTGTCTGAGGCTATTAGAATATCATTTGTGACTTTAACCAGAGCTGTCTCTGTGCTATGATGTGTTCTAAAGCCAGACTGAAAGTCTTCAAATAAATCATCGTTTTTTAAGTAACAACTGTTTTGCGACCGCTTTCTCAAGAATTTTTGAGAGGAACGGAAGATTAGAAATAGGTCTATAGTTGGCTAAAACCTCTGGATCGAGGTTGTGCTTTTTAAGAAGCGGTTTTTCACTGCTACTTTGAATGATTGTGGAACATAGCCTGATAATAAAGACATATTCATAATATTTAATAAAGAAGTGCTAATTAATGGAAAAACTTCCTTCAACAGCTTAGTTGGAATTGGGTCTAACATGCACGTTGATGGTTTAGAAGAGAGAATCATTGAATGTAATTGTTCAAGGTTAATGGCTGAAAAGCATTCTAGTTTACTATCTAGTGTAATATTAGAACTTACGATTCCGGGAGCTGTTGATAACACTATACTGGTCAAAGGTAAGAGGTCATTCATTTTGTTTCTAAGAGTAACAATTTTATCGTTAAAAAAGCACATAAAATCATTACTACTGAGTGCTGGTAAAAATACCAGGTTAACCTCTGAATTGTCGTGGAGTAGAATTACAAAGTATCAATGAGCTGTCATGTGGGTATATATTAATGCTATATATTAATGCTGCGCATTATGGACAGCGATTTTCACCCATTTATTAATTATATGTTTTACATTTGATAACACCAATGTGTTTAATAATGGCAACTTCTAATTGTGGGAAAAACGAAAACGTTCAGTAGAGACGTCCCATAGAACATTTTGCAAAACACAATAGCCAGCATGTGTAGTTCTGGGGGGGCGTTCGATTCCAGTTTTGGATAGTCTGGCGTGGTTTCGTTCCATTTCACACAGCTGTTTGACGCTCTGCGTAACCTTGGCGCACTGCCGCTCCAACATCCAATCACAGAGCTTGAAGATTAATCACGGGGACTGTAGTCCTAAATGATAGCTGGGGATTATGGGTAGTGTAGTGTCTTCGGCCATCCTAAACTCAAAAATGTTTTTCGGATTTTATATGGCATTAACACCACATCCCTACATGCATTGCGGCTAAAACATCCAATCAGCGAGCTTAAACCATAGCTGAGGATCTTGGGCAATCAGTTCAGTGGCTGGGTATCTACGTCTGTTTCCGGTTATTTTGAAATTCAGTTCCTGACGGACGCCAAAAAAAGCCTGAGATGATAGAATTAAACAAATAAATAAAAACAAGGATAATTGTGTGTTATTGGTGAGTAAATAACAGTGTGTTATTTATAAAAGAATAACTAATTAGAAGGAAAAAAAGATTTTAAAAAATACAGGTTTCAGTATCCTGAGGCTCTGAGCCGTTTATTTTCCTCACAGACGACAAAAAAAGTCTGACATTATACGATTTAAAATAAAAACAATAACAGTGGCTTGATATCGAGTAAGAACATGTTTTTATGAACCCCACAGCTTCCGGTCTTCCACGACCCGACAGACAAAAAGACGAGCTGCAGGCACGAAACATACTACCAATAGAAATACATTGCTTTTAAAATCGTTCTGTGTGACACGAACAAAAGGGGAAAATCGTGTTGGTGAACACGAATCAATAGATTACATGTCGCGAATATAACACGAAATGCCGTGAGACCCGGTTGTAATACAACGGTTGACATTGGCCTACGTTAGCCACCAGATGCTACTCAGACAAAGAAAGTGTGTAGCCTAGCCTTCTAATACAAATGTTGACGTTAGCCTACGTTAGCCACCAGATGCTACTCAGACAAAGAAAGTGTGTAGCCTAGCCTTCTAATACAACTGTTGACGTTAGCCTACGTTAGCCACCAGATGCTATTAAGACAAAGAAAGTGTGTAGCCTAGCCTTCTAATACAAATGTTGACGTTAGCCTACGTTAGCCACCAGATGCTACTCAGACAAAGAAAGTGTGTAGCCTAGCCTTCTAATACAAATGTTGACGTTAGCCTACGTTAGCCACCAGATGCTACTCAGACAAAGAAAGTGTGTAGCCTAGCCTTCTAATACAAATGTTGACGTTAGCCTACGTTAGCCACCAGATGCTACTCAGACAAAGAAAGTGTGTAGCCTAGCCTTCTAATACAAATGTTGACGTTAGCCTACGTTAGCCACCAGATGCTACTCAGACAAAGAAAGTGTGTAGCCTAGCCTTCTAATACAACTGTTGACGTTAGCCTACGTTAGCCACCAGATGCTACTAAGACAAAGAAAGTATGGAGCGTTCCAATACAACTGTTGAATGAAAGGAAATAAGCTCTAGGGCTTCATTTCTTATGCATTCAATATGTAATTTGTAATAAAAAAAGTGAATAGTCTCGCTTGTCTTTAACCAGCCATGTTACCCTCCATCTTCACATGTTTTTCAAAAGCAAAAGTTTTTTTTTTACATGATTGAAATGTTTACAATTCACGCTAACACATTCAGAAAACCCTCGACTTCCAGACCAGGGGACAGGAAATGCTGACTCATGTTGGGACTCATTCCCTCATCAAGACAGGGAACTGACCAATCTGCTTTATCCTCTTTCTAGTGACCGCAGCTTCTATGAGTAGAGGAAGAAGCAACAAGCCAACGACTTGAGGAAGAGTTGAAGAAGAAGAAGACATCTTCCATCCGTCCACCCAATCTCCGTCTACTTAAACACACACACCCGGTGAAAGAGAGGAACACACTCTTTATCTCAGCATGTTTCCAAACCTTCCTCCTCGGTCTCCTCTTCATCAACTTAACTTATCGACACATCACAGCAAACTACTGGAAGTCGTACCGTTAAAAATCTGTTATCTGTAAAGAAATTGAGATGATTGTAAAAATAAAAAGTGCTGTTTTGTGCATCATGTGTAAAAAAAAACGAACCCAAAAAAAACAAACGTGTTTCCAGCTGTAGTGTTTGTTGTATTTGTTGCATATTATTGTTGGTGTTTCCTCACAAACACAAGCGGAACGAATCGAACACATCTGGATATATAAATACGAGTTGAGAGGCTTTTAGTAAATGTGCAGTGGTTGTAAATGTAGACCTTTAAATATGCAGTGTTCATGTTCTGTATATAGTGTATATATAGACGAAATGCAGTATCAGAATATGGAGTTTATTTCCTATCAGTATGGGGACTCTTCTTCCCCGTGTCTCATGAGAGGTTTCTGTAACGGTGACTTTCGGAGTGTCTATGTATTCAGTACAGTTCAGTCGAGATGTCGTAGCGACAGTGTTAACGATTTTAAAAAATATATAAATTTGGCACTTCAAAACATCGACTCAAACTTTTAGACGTTTGTCTTGGAAACTCGAGCTTGTGTCCGCTCGTGTGCACGTGTGAGGAACTGTGTGTGTGTGTGTGTGTGTGGTGTGTGTGAGTGAGTGTGAGTGTGTGAGACGTCAAGACAGTCGGTGGTTAATTTGTGGGGTTTTTCTCATGTCATGTGCTGATTGTCCAAAAGTTCTTGTTTCTTTGTTCTAATGGTGTGTTTGTGTGTAAGTGTGTGTGTGAAAGGGTGTGTGTGTAAATATATATCATCATGCAGATGTATTATTGCAATAAAAAGCAAAGATGCACAGAAAAAAAGAAACTTCCAACTCCTTGTCTGGTCTTGTTTTTATTTATAAGAATTTAATTCAGAATTCCAAAAAGTCTCAATTCTGAAAAAAATACATTTATATAAAAAAAAAAAGATTAATTATATAAAAGTCAAAATTCAGCAAAAAAAATCTGCATTAAAAAAAAGTCCAAAATCTATAACAAATATCGGTATTCGAAGAAAATCGAAAATCTGAAAAAGTCGAAATGTAAAAAAAGCTTATATTTCTCAGACAAAGTCAGAATTTTGAAATAGTCAAAATATTAAAAACAATTCTATTAAATCCAAATTTAAAAAAAGTAAGAATTCTGAACAAAAACATTTTTATAGTCAGAACTCAAAGATAAAGTTACATTTCTTAAGAAAAGTGAGAATTCTGAAAAAAAAATTAAATTCTATAAAATAAGATTTCTGGAAAAAACACAAATTATAGGAAAAAGTCAGATTCCAGAAAAAGTCAGAATTCTTTAGAAAAAATGTCAGAATTCTGAAAAAAATTATAAGAAAAAGTATTATTTCTATCTGGCAATATTCCATGAAATAATTTTCTAGAATAAAACAAATAAAATTGGATTTTCTGAGAAAAATCTAAAATTCGGAGGAAGTCACAATTCAAAAAATAAATTACAAAACTGAAAAAAGTGAGAATTTCTGAAATAAAAATCACATAAAGTCCAAATTCAAAAATACTGTCAGCGTTAGAAAATAAGCAACAATTCTGATCAAAAACATTTGATAAAAAGTCCAAACGCAAAGAAAAATAAAATGTCTTTATGAATTATGAAAAAAAGTTAGAAGAAAAAGTAAAAATTATAAGAAAGCCAGATTTCTGAAAAAAAGTCAATGTTTTTAAGAAAGTTGGAAAACAGAAAAAGGCAAAATTGTAAAAAATATTGAATATTCCATGAAAAAAAGTCAGCATTCTGAAAGAAGAGCCCATTCTATACAAAGTCCAGATACAGAAAGTGACCTCCTGTTCTTCAGCTCCTCTTCTGATGCTTCACCTTTGAGCTGCGTCCTCCCTCTCTTCTTATTCCTCTTTTTCACCAAGTGAATGTTTAACCAGAAGTTCCCTCAGGCAGGAACACAGAACAAAATGTTCTCCACTTTGATCAATCATTTCCCCGTCTACACGTGCGCTGCAACTCGGCAAACGGTGGGAGAAGAACTATGTTAGTTTACTCAGGTGAAAGAAATACTATCGAGTCAAATAAAGAGTAAAAGTTCATGTGAACAAGTAAAAGGCATCAAAATATACCAACTCGGACGGGGGACCGGAGGAGGGACTCGGACGGACATCCCGGGGAAAAGCAGAATCCATGGAGGGGATCTCGGGCGGACGGCCTGGGGGCAAGGCAGAGTTCATTGTGATGGTCTCGGGGCGGACGGCCCGGGGGCAAGGCATAGTTCATTGTGATGGTCTCGGCGGACGGCCCGGGGGCAAGGCAGAGTTCATAAAGGGGGCGAGGGCCACAGCGGGCGAACTCAGGGGGCCGAGCATGAGGACGAAGACCGCGGCTGCTCAGGGAGCCGGGGCTCGAGGGCGAAGTCCACGGCCGGGAAAGTCAGGGGCTGGGCTCGAGGTTGAAGACCGCGGCACTCAGGGGGCGAGCTCGAGAACGAAGACCGCTGCTCTCAGCGGGCGGCAGGACCCAGTGTCGGCCAGACAGGAACCGGAGCCGGTGGGACAGGCGTAGACGGAGCCTGGACCTGACCATTGGGCTGGTGTCAATGGGACCCGGATGGAGCAAGGGCTGGTGTCAATGGGACCCCGGATGGAGCAAGGGCTGGTGTCGATTGGACCACCAACGCAACAGGGCAAGCAGTAGGCAGGACCCCCGGTGGGACAGGTGTCGGCAGGATCCCCCACGGAAGAGGACAAGGAGTTGGCAGGACCCCCAGCGAGACAGGTGACGGCGGGGCCTCCAACGGAACAGGACATGGGGTTGGCAGGACCCCCGGCAGAAGAGTAGTCGGCGGAGTCTAGTACTAGGAGTCTAGAACCAGGAGTCTAGCACCAGGAGTCTAGCACCAGGAGTCTAGAACCAGGAGTCTAGCACCAGGAGTCTAGTACCAGGAGTCTAGCTCCAGGAGTCTAGTACCAGGAGGCTAGCTCCAGGAGTCTAGAGCCAGGAGTCTAGCTCCAGGAGTCTATCACCAGGAGTCTAGAACCAGGAGTCTAGCACCAGGAGTCTAGTACCAGGAGTCTAGCACCAGGAGTCTAGAGCCAGGAGTCTAGCACCAGGAGTCTAGCACCAGGAGTCTAGAACCATTAGTCTAGTACCAGGAGTCTAGCACCAGGAGTCTAGCACCAGGAGTCTAGTACTAGGAGTCTAGTGCCAGGAGTCTAGTACTAGGAGTCTAGAACCAGGAGTCTAGCACCAGGAGTCTAGCTCCAGGAGTCTAGCACCAGGAGTCTAGTACCAGGAGTCTAGTACCAGGAGTCTAGCACCAGGAGTCTAGAACCAGGAGGCTAGTACTAGGAGTCTAGCTCCAGGAGTCTAGCGCCAGGAGTCTAGCACCAGGAGTCTAGAACCAGGAGTCTAGTACCAGGAGTCTAGCTCCAGGAGTCTAGCACCAGGAGTCTAGCACCAGGAGTCTAGAGCCAGGAGGCTAGCTCCAGGAGTCTAGCCACAGGAGTCTAGTGCCAGGAGTTTAGTACCAGGAGTCTAGCACCAGGAGTCTATTACCAGGAGTCTAGCTCCAGGAGTCTAGCACCAGGAGTCTAGCACCAGGAGTCTAGAACCAGGAGTCTAGTACCAGGAGTCTAGCTCCAGGAGTCTAGCTCCAGGAGCCTAGTACCAGGAGTCTATCACCAGGAGTCTAGTACCAGGAGTCTAGTACCAGGAGTCTAGCTCCAGGAGTCTAGTACCAGGAGTCTAGTACCAGGAGTCTAGCTCCAGGAGTCTAGCTCCAGGAGTCTAGCACCAGGAGTCTAGAACCAGGGGTCTAGCTCCAGGAGTCTAGCTCCAGGAGCCTAGTACCAGGAGTCTATCACCAGGAGTCTAGTACCAGGAGTCTAGTACCAGGAGTCTAGCTCCAGGAGTCTAGTACCAGGAGTCTAGTACCAGGAGTCTAGCACCAGGAGTCTAGCTCCAGGAGCCTAGTACCAGGAGTCTAGTACCAGGAGTCTAGCACCAGGAGTCTAGAACCAGGAGTCTAGCTCCAGGAGTCTAGTACCAGGAGTCTAGCACCAGGAGTCTAGCTCCAGGAGTCTAGCACCAGGAGTCTAGTACCAGGAGTCTAGTACCAGGAGTCTAGCACCAGGAGTCTAGAACCAGGAGGCTAGTACTAGGAGACTAGCTCCAGGAGTCTAGCGCCAGGAGTCTAGCACCAGGAGTCTAGCTCCAAGAGTCTAGTACCAGGAGTCTAGAACCAGGAGTCTAGCACCAGGAGTCTAGAACCAGGAGTCTAGTACTAGGAGTCTAGTACCAGGAGTCTAGTACTAGGAGTCTAGTGCCAGGAGTCTAGTACTAGGAGTCTAGAACCAGGAGTCTAGCACCAGGAGTCTAGCACCAGGAGTCTAGTACTAGGAGTCTAGAACCAGGAGTCTAGAACCAGGAGTCTAGTACTAGGAGTCTAGCACCAGGAGTCTAGTACCAGGAGTCTAGAACCAGGAGTCTAGTACTAGGAGTCTAGTACCAGGAGTCTAGTACTAGGAGTCTAGTGCCAGGAGTCTAGTACTAGGAGTCTAGAACCAGGAGTCTAGCACCAGGAGTCTAGCACCAGGAGTCTAGTACTAGGAGTCTAGTACTAGGAGTCTAGAACCAGGAGTCTAGAACCAGGAGTCTAGTACTAGGAGTCTAGCACCAGGAGTCTAGTACTAGGAGTCTATTACCAGGAGTCTAGCTCCAGGAGTCTAGCACCAGGAGGCTAGCACCAGGAGTCTAGAACCAGGAGTCTAGTACCAGGAGTCTAGCTCCAGGAGTCTATCACCAGGAGTCTAGCTCCATGAGTCTAGAACCAGGAGTCTAGCACCAGGAGACTAGAGCCAGGAGTCTAGCTCCAGGAGTCTAGCCCCAGGAGTCTAGTGCCAGGAGTCTAGTACCAGGAGTCTAGCACCAGGAGTCTAGCACCAGGAGTCTAGCACCAGGAGTCTACTAGTACCAGGAGTCTAGGACCAGGAGTCTAGCTCCATGAGTCTAGCTCCAGGAGCCTAGTACCAGGAGTCTATCACCAGGAGTCTAGTACCAGGAGTCTAGTACCAGGAGTCTAGCTCCAGGAGTCTAGTACCAGGAGTCTAGTACCAGGAGTCTAGCTCCAGGAGTCTAGCACCAGGAGTCTAGCACCAGGAGTCTAGAACCAGGGGTCTAGCTCCAGGAGTCTAGCTCCAGGAGCCTAGTACCAGGAGTCTATCACCAGGAGTCTAGTACCAGGAGTCTAGTACCAGGAGTCTAGCTCCAGGAGTCTAGTACCAGGAGTCTAGTACCAGGAGTCTAGCACCAGGAGTCTAGCTCCAGGAGCCTAGTACCAGGAGTCTAGTACCAGGAGTCTAGCACCAGGAGTCTAGAACCAGGAGTCTAGCTCCAGGAGTCTAGTACCAGGAGTCTAGTACCAGGAGTCTAGCACCAGGAGTCTAGCTCCAGGAGTCTAGCTCCAGGAGCCTAGTACCAGCAGTCTAGTACCAGGAGTCTAGCACCAGGAGTCTAGAACCAGGAGTCTAGCTCCAGGAGTCTAGCACCAGGAGTCTAGCACCAGGAGTCTAGTACCAGGAGTCTAGTACCAGGAGTCTAGCTCCAGGAGTCTATCACCAGGAGTCTAGCTCCAGGAGTCTAGAACCAGGAGTCTAGCACCAGGAGACTAGAGCCAGGAGTCTAGCTCCAGGAGTCTAGCCCCAGGAGTCTAGTGCCAGGAGTCTGGCACCAGGAGTCTAGTACCAGGAGTCTAGCTCCAGGAGTCTATCACCAGGAGTCTAGCTCCAGGAGTCTAGAACCAGGAGTCTAGCACCAGGAGACTAGAGCCAGGAGTCTAGCTCAGGAGTCTAGCCCCAGGAGTCTAGTACCAGGAGTCTAGAACCAGGAGACTAGTACCAGGAGTCTAGTACCAGGAGTCTAGTACCAGGAGTCTAGCACCAGGTGCCTAACACCAGGAGTCTAGTACCAGGAGTCTAGCACCAGGAGTCTAGCACCAGGAGTCTAGCACCAGGAGTCTACTAGTACCAGGAGTCTAGGACCAGGAGACTAGCACCAGGAGTCTAGCTCCAGGAGTCTAGTACCAGGAGTCTAGCACCAGGAGTCTAGCTCCAGGAGTCTAGCACCAGGAGTCTAGTACCAGGAGTCTAGTACCAGGAGTCTAGCACCAGGAGTCTAGAACCAGGAGGCTAGTACTAGGAGACTAGCTCCAGGAGTCTAGCGCCAGGAGTCTAGCACCAGGAGTCTAGCTCCAAGAGTCTAGTACCAGGAGTCTAGAACCAGGAGTCTAGCACCAGGAGTCTAGAACCAGGAGTCTAGTACTAGGAGTCTAGTACCAGGAGTCTAGTACTAGGAGTCTAGTGCCAGGAGTCTAGTACTAGGAGTCTAGAACCAGGAGTCTAGCACCAGGAGTCTAGCACCAGGAGTCTAGTACTAGGAGTCTAGAACCAGGAGTCTAGAACCAGGAGTCTAGTACTAGGAGTCTAGCACCAGGAGTCTAGTACCAGGAGTCTAGAACCAGGAGTCTAGTACTAGGAGTCTAGTACCAGGAGTCTAGTACTAGGAGTCTAGTGCCAGGAGTCTAGTACTAGGAGTCTAGAACCAGGAGTCTAGCACCAGGAGTCTAGCACCAGGAGTCTAGTACTAGGAGTCTAGTACTAGGAGTCTAGAACCAGGAGTCTAGAACCAGGAGTCTAGTACTAGGAGTCTAGCACCAGGAGTCTAGTACTAGGAGTCTATTACCAGGAGTCTAGCTCCAGGAGTCTAGCACCAGGAGGCTAGCACCAGGAGTCTAGAACCAGGAGTCTAGTACCAGGAGTCTAGCTCCAGGAGTCTATCACCAGGAGTCTAGCTCCATGAGTCTAGAACCAGGAGTCTAGCACCAGGAGACTAGAGCCAGGAGTCTAGCTCCAGGAGTCTAGCCCCAGGAGTCTAGTGCCAGGAGTCTAGTACCAGGAGTCTAGCACCAGGAGTCTAGCACCAGGAGTCTAGCACCAGGAGTCTACTAGTTACCAGGAGTCTAGGACCCAGGAGTCTAGCTCCATGAGTCTAGCTCCAGGAGCCTAGTACCAGGAGTCTATCACCAGGAGTCTAGTACCAGGAGTCTAGTACCAGGAGTCTAGCTCCAGGAGTCTAGTACCAGGAGTCTAGTACCAGGAGTCTAGCTCCAGGAGTCTAGCTCCAGGAGTCTAGCACCAGGAGTCTAGAACAGGGGTCTAGCTCCAGGAGTCTAGCTCCAGGAGGCCTAGTACCAGGAGTCTATCACCAGGAGTCTAGTACCAGGAGTCTAGTACCAGGAGTCTAGCTCCAGGAGTCTAGTACCAGGAGTCTAGTACCAGGAGTCTAGCTCCAGGAGTCTAGCTCCAGGAGCCTAGTACCAGGAGTCTAGTACCAGGAGTCTAGCACCAGGAGTCTAGAACCAGGAGTCTAGCTCCAGGAGTCTAGTACCAGGAGTCTAGTACCAGGAGTCTAGCACCAGGAGTCTAGCTCCAGGAGTCTAGCTCCAGGAGCCTAGTACCAGCAGTCTAGTACCAGGAGTCTAGACCAGGAGTCTAGAACCAGGAGTCTAGCTCCAGGAGTCTAGCACCAGGAGTCTAGCACCAGGAGTCTAGTACCAGGAGTCTAGTACCAGGAAGTCTAGCTCCAGGAGTCTATCACCAGGAGTCTAGCTCCAGGAGTCTAGAACCAGGAGTCTAGCACCAGGAGACTAGAGCCAGGAGTCTAGCTCCAGGAGTCTAGCCCCAGGAGTCTAGTGCCAGGAGTCTGGCACCAGGAGTCTAGTACCAGGAGTCTAGCTCCAGGAGTCTATCACCAGGAGTCTAGCTCCAGGAGTCTAGAACCAGGAGTCTAGCACCAGGAGACTAGAGCCAGGAGTCTAGCTCCAGGAGTCTAGCCCCAGGAGTCTAGTACCAGGAGTCTAGAACCAGGAGACTAGTACCAGGAGTCTAGTACCAGGAGTCTAGTACCAGGAGTCTAGCACCAGGTGCCTAACACCAGGAGTCTAGTACCAGGAGTCTAGCACCAGGAGTCTAGCACCAGGAGTCTAGCACCAGGAGTCTACTAGTACCAGGAGTCTAGGACCAGGAGACTAGCTCCAGGAGTCTAGCTCCAGGAGCCTAGTACCAGGAGCCTATCACCAGGAGTCTAGTACCAGGAGTCTAGTACCAGGAGTCTAGCTCCAGGAGTCTAGTACCAGGAGTCTAGTACCAGGAGTCTAGCTCCAGGAGTCTAGCTCCAGGAGTCTAGCACCAGGAGTCTAGAACCAGGGTCTAGCTCCAGGAGTCTAGCTCCAGGAGCCTAGTACCAGGAGTCTATCACCAGGAGTCTAGTACCAGGAGTCTAGTACCAGGAGTCTAGCTCCAGGAGTCTAGCTCCAGGAGTCTAGCACCAGGAGTCTGGTACCAGGAGTCTAGTACCAGGAGTCTAGCTCCAGGAGTCTAGTACCAGGAGTCTAGTACCAGGAGTCTAGCACCAGGAGTCTAGCTCCAGGAGTCTAGCTCCAGGAGCCTAGTACCAGCAGTCTAGCACCAGGAGTCTAGCACCAGGAGTCTAGCTCCAGGAGTCTAGCACCAGGAGTCTAGCACCAGGAGTCTAGAACCAGGAGTCTAGCACCAGGAGTCTAGCACCAGGAGTCTAGAACCAGGAGTCTAGAACCAGGAGTCTACTAGGAGCAGTGGGCAGCTATTGTACAGCGCCCCGGGGGCAATGGGAGTGGGGGGGTGTCCGGTGCCTTGCTCAAGGGCACCACGGCAGGGCAGGAGGGGAACTGGGACCTCCAAGTAGCAGCCCACACTCCATATTTACAGTTTGAAAGGGAAGTGATTTGTAAAATATCCATAAAGAAAAAGAAAATCTGCTTCCAGTTCTGTTTCATCTGGTGCTGAGAGAAGTGTCCATGGATCGCTTCATGTTGCTCTCAGAGTGCACCAGATTGATGCTTTAAACTTCAACATTTAAACATCTTCCCGGGGGAGAACACCCCACTAGAGGAGGTTAGCCCCCCCCCCACACACACACTTAAATCATGTCCACATGGATAGGAAACTAAATACACATCTTGTGTCCATATCTTTCGGTGTTGGTGGTCACGCCACACCGTGCACGTGCATGCACGAGTCATGGTGAGATATCTGGATTGAGAGGTTGCTTTTTCTTTGCACAGCATGAAAGACAGGCCGAATAATTGGGCTTTGATTTTAGTTTTTTGAAGCAGAGGTCAATCATTTGTACGGCCCCCCATGGCTTGAATATTCGTTAAAAGACTCCATGCAGCGGCAAAAGTGCGCTCCTTTCCTGAAAACAATCTCCCTGGATAACGATCCAGTTTCACCTGGTTGGGTTATTGACCCCAAGATCATCTGGGGCTGTTGGTCTTTGAGCGGTTGCTGGCCCAATAGCACCCGTTGATGTGCTGCGAGGTAGCGTCTGTGGAGGCACCGGCACGGAGCAGGAGGAGGAGGCCAGGCATTTTGGGCCCCGTGAAAAGATATCACATCGGTTACTTAAACATTTTTTTCTTCATGTTATAAAATTGTTTGGGCCCCTGTCAGCCACGGGCCCTTAGAATCGTCCTGACTTTTCACCCCCTTACGGCGCCCCTGGGTGCGGTACAGGGTGTGGCAACGCAGGTGGTGATGGCAGGGGCACACGGAGCGGTGCCTCGGAGGACAGCGTTGGTGGCGGCCGCCTTGATGAGACGAGGCTCGATAGCTCAGCCCCGGGGTTAGCCGAGGTCCAGCTCGTGACATTGAGGCGTGCCGCTGCAGCGGCAGGTGCCGGTCGCCAGCAGCTGCAGCGGCTGCAGTTCTTTCATCGCTATTTCGTTTTAATAAATCCTTAGAGCTTTTAAGCCAATTTCTGATGTCCATATTGTAATTCAAACGGAAATGGGAGTCCACAGAATGCACAATAAACAAATCCGGAATAGGCGGCAGAGTGTGACGCTGTGATTGGTCTAAATGTAGACGAATCACAAATCACGATAGACGCATGCATTTATTGGACGAAGCCTGCGATTTTTTTTGTTAATCTGACATCACATACATCGTAGCATAAAAGTTCACAGTTTATTTCTAATTAAAAAAATAAAATATATATATGTTTTAATTTGTATAAATAATAAAAACCGTGTTTATTGGGGACAGTAGGAACGTAACATGGGAGACATGCGGGCATGCTTTAATCCCCCGGTTCTCTCGGTGTTATGCAACCTCCTCTTCCCCCGGGTGCATCCCCTCCCTTTGACCGCAGGAGGGGCGCTGTGGAGCCGGGGTAATGGATCCTCTCAGAGGTGGAGCAGCAACTTCTCCTGACCCGCATTCACCCGGACTGAGAGGCACGGGGAGGACCGAGAACAGAGCCCTGATCCCCGCAGAGACACCCTGTGAACACCGTGGCTCCATGGAGGTCCAGGCACCGGAGAGCCCAGATCCGAGCACCTGAAGGCGGCCTGAGAGAGGTACTAACACCGGGAGAGGAGGAGAAGCACCGGGGAGGAAAGGAAGCGTTTATTTCCGCCGCAGCTGCTGCTGCTTCTTCTGCACGTTGTGAACGCGGCTGCTGGATGTTGCCGCTGTTATATCACAAGTCAAGCATCGGTGAGTGTGTGCATCACCGGGGGGGTTTAACGGGGCTGTCCTCATGTCAACCCGG
>NW_027263189.1:32500-47500 GCF_902827115.2 Pseudochaenichthys georgianus
TGTTTCTCTGGTTGTTTACCGTTTGTTTCTCTGGTTGTTTACTGGTTGTTTCTCTGGTTGTTTACTGTTTGTTTCTCTGGTTGTTTACTGTTTGTTTCTCTGGTTGTTTACTGTTTGTTTCTCTGGTTGTTTACTGCTTGTTCCTCTCCGGGTTGTTTACTGTTTGTTTCTCCGGTTGTTTACTGGTTGTTTCTCTGGTTGTTTACTGTTTGTTTCTCTGGTTGTTTACTGTTTGTTTCTCTGGTTGTTTACTGTTTGTTTCTCTGGTTGTTTACTGTTTGTTTCTCTGGTTGTTTACTGTTTGTTTCTCTCCGGGTTGTTTACTGTTTGTTTCTCTGGTTGTTTACTGTTTGTTTCTCTCCGGGTTGTTTACTGTTTGTTTCTCTGGTTGTTTACCGTTTGTTTCTCTGGTTGTTTACTGGTTGTTTCTCTGGTTGTTTACTGTTTGTTTCTCTGGTTGTTTACTGTTTGTTCCTCTCCGGGTTGTTTACTGTTTGTTTCTCTGGTTGTTTACTGTTTGTTTCTCTGGTTGTTTACTGACTCACTCAGCGTAAAACCTCTGGGCAAATCAACGTGCACTTTATGGCTTGTATCTGGAGCTGCAGCGAGTTGTCAAAAGTGAGTGAATGTGTACATTATTTTAAAAATGTAAATACAAGATATAGATTATCTTCTCATTTAAATGATTGTTAGTCGCAAGAACACATGAGAGAAGAAGAGAGCATGATGTGAAGGGAGAGATCGTTTTATTACCTTCTGGATGTACATAGTGTACAGCACACACACACACACACACACACACACACACACACACACACACACACACACACACACACACACACACACACACACACACACACACACACACACACACACACACACACACACACACACACACACACACACACACACACACACACACACACACACACACAGATTGGGAACAGGGCAGCTCGTGCTCACTGAGGGTTTTATGTACTTTACAGAAACTCACATGTGTTTTGTTTTCTTGTTCTATTTCTACTTTCACAAACCACATGGCGGGCTTCATGTTTTCACACCTGGCTGTAAAACAGGAACGACTCAAAGAACCAAAGATAATCCCCGGAGTGAGGGGGGGGGGGGGTGAAATTACCCAGAATGCCCTGATCTTGTTTACTGCTAGATGTATTAGTTTCCAGCCAAGACGTATTTATGAGCTCTTCCCACAGACCTGAGGAAAGGACACGTGTCATGTTTTATATATTTTAAACAGGTCTACATGCAATAGACACGCTTATATCTCTAGAATAACTGCACAAAGCGTGTACAAGTACTGCATGTGTGTGTATATATATACATACAGAGCTGTAATCGCTTGCAGACGGATTTGACCTCTTTTGACGTCGCCCCTCCCCCCGCTGCTTTCTCCCCGCGCTGCATCCTGGTTTCCTGAGGTGGCTTAATGTATAGAGAGGGGAGGAGACAGGGGGAGGAGACAGGGGGAGGGGGGAGGGAGGAGGAAAGCCAGTCTCTCGCCCTCTGAGTCTGAGGAGAGCGAGTTACATAACAGCTGCTGACGTCACTCTGCAGGAGGGAGACACTGCAGAGTGAGGTCACTGTGAGGGCTGCTGCTCAGACACCAGCCGTTTGCAACACTGACACATGCATAATAAAATATAAACATATACAACATATAAGCACACATGCACGATTGGAAATAATTAATTGCAAATATATGTACTCTTATATCGTGTACTAGATCGCAATTACAATAAGATATATTGTTATATTTTATATATATTTGGGAGGATCTGTACCAAAACATCCAACGTCAAATAATTAAAAAAAGGAATGACAGCCAGTGAACATAGGACAAAACAAATAATATACATATATATATATACACTGAACACAAATATAAACGCAACACTTTTGTTTTTGCTCCCATTTCTCATGAGATGAACTCAAAGATCTAAAACATGTTCTATAAACACAAAATAACCATTTCTCTCAAATATTGTTCACAAATCTGAAACAATGTGTGATAGTGAGCACTTCTCCTTTGCCGAGATAATCCATCCCACCTCACAGGCGTGGCATATCAAGATGCTGATTAGACAGCATGATTATTGCACAGGTGTGCCTTAGGCTGGCCACAATAGAAGGCCACTCTGAAACGTGCATCTTTTCTTTATTGGGGGGGTCTGGGGGGGTCCGAAAACCAGGCAGTATCTGGTGTGAGGGGTAGGGGTAGGGTTAGGGTAATGTTGTGAATCGAGTGGCCCATGGTGGTGGTGGGGTTATGGTATGGGCAGGCGTATGTAATGGACGACGAACACAGGCCACTCGATTCACAACATTACCCTAATGTATGTGAGATGTATGTGAGATGTATCTAACGGAGCGTCCACACTACAGCTTCAAACAAATCTTGGAGCTGGGCGTGTCTGTAGCTTGGGGGTTTTATTCAAGCAATGCGACCAACAACCAATCACATGCATCTCCCGCCCCCGACATACAAAGCAAAAAACCCCGGGGATTTGATGGGAGCAATATATATATATATATATAAACTCCCCAAACAGGCGAAACCCTACCAGTTTCCCCCCCTGCCTCTGCCACCTCCCTCCACGCTGGTTCCTCCGGTTTGTGTCCCGGTAGGTGAAGAGGGTCTGGTCATACAAAACCGGGTGATTTGCTACGGCGATAATTAGTTTCTCCTCCGACTTTTTTTGAAATATAGAAATGAACGGCGGGATATCTCTCCCAGCTTAGACGCGGTTTGATTGGCTACGGCTTGAGCTGTCAGATTTTCCGAAACGGGATTTGATTGGCTGGCGCTGGCTACTCCGGCGTCTCCGGCGTCAGAAGTTGAACATTCAACTTCTGACGCCGGAGACGGCGGAGACGGACAGCTCTGCTACCCACAATTCAGTTCGACGAAAAAGCGAGGCAACGTGACGTCACCCCATTGAAAGTGAATGGGCAGATTGGAGTTGTCGACGCTGTAGTGTGGACGGGTCGTAACCCTACCCCTACCCCTCACACCAGATACTGCCTGGTTTTCGGACCCCCCCAGACCCCCCCAATAAAGCAAAACGGCACGTTTCAGAGGGGCCTTTTATTGTGGCCAGCCTAAGGCACACCTGTGCAATAACCATGCTGTCTAATCAGCATCTTGATATGCCACACCTGTGAGGTGGGATGGATTATCTCGGCGAAGGAGAAGTGCTCACTTTCACAGATTGTTCAGATTTGTGAACAATATTTGAGAGAAATGGTTATTTTGTGTTTATAGAACATGTTTTAGATCTTTGAGTTCATCTCATGAAGAATGGGAGCAAAAACAAAAGTGTTGCATTTATATTTTTGTTCAGTGTATATATGTATATAAAAGTTGTTGTAATGAAACACTGCACTAATGTCATTTAATTATAATAATAATTAAGCTTTGTTTATGCAGTGCTGTTTATATATATATATATTGGGAGGGATGAAACCCTCTTTAATGGTCTCACAATCAGAGCACACAGTGAAATGTGTGCTCTGCATTTAACCCATCAGCACCAGCAGTCGTGTGTGTGTGTGTGTGTGTGTGTGTGTGTGTGTGTGTGTGTGTGTGTGTGTGTGTGTGTGTGTGTGTGTGTGTGTGTGTGTGTGTGTGTGTGTGTGTGTGTGTGTGTGTGTGTGTGTGTGTGTGTGTGTGTGTGTGTGTGTGTGTGTGTGTGTGTGTGTGTGTGTGTGTGTGTGTGTGTGTGTGTGTGTGTGTGTGTGTGTGTGTGTGTGTGTGTGTGTGTGTGTGTCCAAAATAAAACCATAAAACATCTTCACATTTTACAACCAGTTTGAAAGTTATTGTTATTTAATTGAATAGATGAATACATGTCGTGGTCATGAACTCGTCCAGTCGTGCAATTATTAAAAATAACTGTCATTTAAAAAACTTTTTACCAACAACAGCTAATAGAATATTCCCGTTCAGTTGAATTTACAACAATAGAATAAGACACCAGCTTAAACCCTTTAAACAGGGCTTCTTTAATGAATGTTATGCTGGTTGTTAAGGGGTTAAAGTTCCTTAATGTTTAACAGCGTTCTGTCGTTCATCTCTAGCCACCCACCCAGTGCAGGTTAATCAGTGCTTCATTCGGTGTGGAGTTTGCTTTATGCTCCTCTCTTTCTGTCCACGTATATCTGCAGGACAGGACACCACTCAAATGCTGTTATTACTCACGGTAACACTTTAGATTAAGGTACACTTATTCACCGTCAACTAGTTGTCCATTAACACATCAAGGCCCGGACACACCAAGCCCATTTCGTCGATAGATGTCTGGCCATCGATGAGTGTCCTGTCGCCCTCCTCAGATTGGTGTGTCCCGCACCGGTGTGTCTTTTCGGCCGTGCCGACACCTTCAGCCTTTTGCTGTCGGCAAAATAAATCACTCTGATTGGCCGTTCAGCTTAGCGAATCAGTGCGTGCGAGGTACGCAAACTAACAAGAAGGCACACACAGACGGCTATTATTTTTCCTTTTCATCTATCTGCTTCCACAAGCAACGGTCCAAGGGCTGATACCGCCAGTACCGCACTAAACATGTTTTCGATGGACGAGAGTGAAAATGGAACGCACATGCTATTTGTTGTTTGTTTATATCACGCAGTCTGTTCTTCTTCTCTCGGTTATCACGCAGTCTGTCTTCCGGTTGCCTCTTTTGAATGAGGAATACACACTACCGCCGCCTGCTGGTAAGGAGAGTTATTGCCACTCACGCAGGCGCAGTGCGTACGTGCTTCTTGGCGTCGGCTGAAGTCTTTGCGGTGTGTTCCAGTGCGACTGTTGGCCAAGACGCAGAGACGACGCAACAGCCTTGTTCTGTCGGGACGTGTTCTTTGGTGTCAGTTTGGTTTGTCAGGGCCTTTAGAGTCAAACTACTAGCTTGTTTGTTATGAACAAGACGTCACTTTTAAATAGGGAATATATTCTTAGTGTATCTGCAGCAGCGGGTTGGAGCAGCGATGTTTGCAGTGAAGGACAGGTTGTTATCTAGGGTCTCACCCAGAGTCCTCGCAGTCTGAGTCGGGGAAACAACAGAGGTGCCGATGTTGATGGTCAGGTCAAGAGAGGGACAATCTTTTCGCGGAAGGAAAAGCAGTTCAGTTTTGTCAAGGTTGAGCTTGAGATGATGAGCGGACATCCACTGAGAGATGTCAGCTAGACGAGCAGAGATGCGAGCGACGACCTGGGTCTCTGAGCGGGGGAAGGGCAGGACTCATTGGGTGTCGTCAGCGTAGCAGTGGTATGAAAAACCATGCGGGCTAATGACAGATCCGAGCGAGTTTGTGTCCAGGGAGAAGAGGAGGGGACCAAGAACAGAGCCCTGGGGGACCCCTGTAGTTAATTGACAAGGGTCGGACTCCGACCCTCTCCAAGTAACCCTGTAGGTGCGGTCTTTGAGGTATGAGGTGAGGAGGGAAAGTGCAGAGCCTGAAGGAGGATCTGATGGTTCACCGTGTCGAATGCAGCAGACAGGTCCAACAGGATGAGGACAGAGGAGAGGGAGGCTGCTTAGGACGTGTGCAGTTCCTCAGTGACAGCATTAAAGTAGAATAAGGCATTAATACGTGTTTTATAATGACTAATAAAGAGCCAATATACTGCTAATATGTTAACTAACAACTAGTTGATGGTGAATATGTACCTTAATATAAAGTGTTACCATAATAATAACAACAATACATTTTATTTGTATAAAACACTTTAAAACAACTTCATCTCAACGTGAGGAGAAAATACAATTAAATAAAAAGTTCTCTAAGTAACATATTGAATAAAATATGGTAATATAAAAAAGGTTAAGACCATAAAAGGTTAGGAAATGTACCGTATATGTTTATTAATATTTATAGATATATAGGAATATACTGTATATATATATATATATATATATACAGTATATTCCTTTGGCTTCAGAGTGGTTTCAGTTCCAGTGCCGAGAAATCCTATAATTCACATGTAAAATATAGTAAAAACTGTAATAATGAGGCTTTGAAATACCTCCCGTTAGCAACGATGCTAACGGTGGAAGCGCTGGTTATTATTCTTAATGTGTGTTGGAACAAACCGCGAGGACACACACTGAGCGTTCAGTTAATTAATACGTTTTATTTATTTCAAAAATGTAAATACAAACAAACAAATAATCTGCAGTTTCGAAAGAATAGTGCGTATTTTTTCAACAGTAACAACAGCAGAACAGCAACTAATTTTAATTACCTGAATATAGATTTTCTTCTCATTTAAATGATTGTTAGTCGCAAGAACACATGAGAGAAAAAGATATGAGAGAAGAAGAGACGAGAGAAGAAGAGACGAGAGAAGAACACATGAGAGAAGAAGAGACGAGAGAAGAACACATGAGAGAAGAAGAGACGAGAGAAGAACACATGAGAGAAGAAGAGACGAGAGAAGAACACATGAGAGAAGAAGAGACGAGAGAAGAACACATGAGAGAAGAAGAGACGAGAGAAGAACACATGAGAGAAGAAGAGACGAGAGAAGAACACATGAGAGAAGAAGAGACGAGAGAAGAAGAGACGAGAGAAGAACACATGAGAGAAGAAGAGACGAGAGAAGAACACATGAGAGAAGAAGAGACGAGAGAAGAAGAGACGAGAGAAGAACACATGAGAGAAGAAGAGACGAGAGAAGAACACATGAGAGAAGAAGAGACGAGAGAAGAAGAGACGAGAGAAGAACACATGAGAGAAGAAGAGACGAGAGAAGAACACATGAGAGAAGAAGAGACGAGAGAAGAAGAGAGCACGATGTGAAGTGAGAGATCGTTTGTGTAATGTTTTATGGGGATTGTCATAAAATAAATGATTACCTTCTGGATGTACATAGTGTACAGCACACACGCACACGCACACACACACACACGCACACGCACACGCACCCACACACACACCCACTGCAGGCCTCTGAGGAATGTTCTGTTCTTTGGAGGAACATATTTATTAAATACGGCCTCTATTCAATTAGCTCTGACGCTGCATACAGACAGTGAACAGTGAGGAAATCTGGGACAGTTCTCCCTCCAGGAAATAACTTATTACAAAGGAGCTTGGAAAATTCATTATAGAATCCGTGACAAAGCGGAGTCTTCATTTTTAACGATGCCCTACTCGTCTCATTCAAAGATACATACTTATTCAAAGCACAAACAAACACATGAGGAAGAGGTACAAGAAGTACTCAGATCTTGCACTTAAGTAAAAGTAGAAAAACTAAATTGTAAAAATGTTCTGTTCTTACTATCTTCTTAATCTAAAGTGCAGATGTACCCAATTTGAGTTGATTAATGTTGGCCAACAGTTGAACTCAAATCCCTCAATTGAGCTGTAATAACCTGGCTAACCGGGCTAAGCTGACTAAAAATTCCACATATCAATAGAACTCTTTTGAAGTATAGGAGGCTAATGTTGAGCTATAAAGGAACTACAGCACGGTCACATGACGTCACCAACGCTAAGCTAAAGGTGGCTAATGTTGGGCTATAAAGGAACTACAGCACGGTCACATGACTTCACGTCACCACCGCTAAGCTAAAGGTGGCTAATGTTGGGCTATAAAGGAACTACAGCACGGTCACATGACTTCACGTCACCACCGCTAAGCTAAAGGAGGCTAATGTTGGGCTATAAAGGAACTACAGCACGGTCACATGACTTCACGTCACCACCGCTAAGCTAAAGGAGGCTAATGTTGGGCTATAAAGGAACTACAGCACGGTCACATGACTTCACGTCACCACCGCTAAGCTAAAGGCGGCTAATGTTGGGCTATAAAGGAACTACAGCACGGTCACATGACTTCACGTCACCACCGCTAAGCTAAAGGAGGCTAATGTTGGGCTATGAAGGAACTACAGCACGGTCACATGACTTCACCTCACCACCGCTAAGCTAAAGGTGGCTAATGTTGGGCTATAAAACTGCCAAGGACACAAACATACTAACGTCTGGAGAAAACATAAAGCCTGTTATTAGCACTGCGTCTAGCTCTCTTGGTTTGAGAGTGATAAGCGGTTATGTGGCTGCTTGCATGTGAAACACAACATTAACGTTGAGATATTATGAAATATTGCTTAGAGTCTGGAGATAACACTCTTTGTCAGGATGTCCTTGCGTTTTCAAAATAGTATTGCTTCAAATCTGAATGTTGACTTCTGAATAAACTAAGCAAGAAAAAGAGTATTGATATATTGATATTGAAAACCTCTACACTGCACCAGTCCAATGGAAACAAAACTAGCTCTTAGCTGCTCCTTTACGTAGCATTTAGAGAAAGTTAGCTTATTTTATGCTAATGCATTAGCAAGCCAAGGCAAGTTAAATATATATATATAGCATCTTTCAACATAAGGCAATTCAAAGTGCTTTACAAAAACAAAAGACATTGAGAGCATTAGGAAATAGTGCAATGAACGATAGTAATAAAACATGAAAAACACAGGTTTAAAACACATGAATAAACATTTCTATTAACCCCGAGATCTTTCTCCATTTCCCAGAAACTTCCCTTTGTTTTTTAGATTCCCTGAACCTTGGATATTTAAACCTGTTCTTACAATAGTTTCGCTAATTCAAAGCTAATGTTCCTGCAGGATTCCTTATGTTTTTAGATTGTCTCTTAATGGGTGAGAATGCACTTAGTGAAAGTCGCTTTGGATAATAGCATCAGCTCGATGTACGTTAATGTAATACCGCAAATAATTGAGAACTGTTGAGTAGCAATCAAACTAATCTAGCTAGCATGAACCGTCTGATTCTTGATCTTGTTTTCATCCTTTGATCAAATAATCAGATACTATATACATTAGGAAAATCTTGTGCTTTTGTATCGTAAAAGAAAAGTAAAGAGACAAACACAGGAAATAACTGACATTTTCCAGATATTTTCTAAAATGTGGGCCTGTTGTCTCTCTTTGGCAAAGCATTCTCCTTTTCCCGTAGAAACTAAACCAGACATTTAGTTGTTAGGTTTGTTTAAATTATTCAGAATATGCATGAAACTAAACAAACAGGATCTAGTCCAGGTTTCCCAGCAATAACACCCAGGAGGAAGCTAATCTTAATACAGTTTGTCCACGTGCCACACTTCATATCTGCACACACTCGGGATGAAATTAGCTCAAACCTGGAGGAACTGATTCATCTCATCAATGTGTTTTCATGCGTTTAAATTACAGTAATTGGTGCGAGCATTACGTAAATCAGTTATTTGTTCCTTCACTTGGCGTCCCAGACTGCGCTGATTATATTGTGATTAAACTAATCTCAGAGCTTTGAGACCAGGCATGAGACGCAGGTGGATTCAATAAGAAAGAAAGGAACAATTTACAAAGAATGCAGCAAGGGGACTAGTTCAGCGAATCAGAGACACCTCAGGCTTTGATAAAGCTTCACATGAACCAAATAGAGTCAGACAGATTATTATGGGTGATGAGTTCATTTCATTTTTATATTAGTTTAGTCAATTTATTGAACATGTCAGAAACAAAAAAAATATAACAATAATATATATATAGATATTCTCTTTTTTTCACTCAGATTAATAATTATAACAAAGTACCAAAAAAACAAATAATAAAAACCAAAACAAATGTTTCAGATAGTCTCTGTTCATTTTCAACAGGGGCAAGAAGAAGCTTAAAAAAACTTTTCTGGTCCCCCCCCCTCTAACATATATTTTTCTTATAAAACATTAGGTCATCGTCATCAGCGCCATGTTTGTCTTGTTAATCTTTTTTTTTTTTTTTTTTTTTTTTTTTACAAAACAATCAAAGAAATTATTTTTACAAGAAATAACAACAAATGGGATTTTACAGGTCCTGTTCAGAACCATTAATGATTTGGCTCCTAAATAATACTTTCATTTGAGATAGACTTGTACAATATTTCAGTGCATCGTTAGTTATTCCACAGACTGACACCTCTTGATGAGATGCACTGAAGTTTGGCATTTGTTCGTACGGGTGGTTTTTTGAAAATGCAGTTTCCTCTCAACGTGTGCATGCTTTCTCTTCGTGTGAAAAGTCCCTGGATATTATGAGGTAATTGTTGATTTGCGGCTTTGAACATAATTTGAATAGTTTTATAGTCAACCAGGTCTTGTAGTTTTAGTGTTTTTAGTTTGATGAAAAATGTATTTGTTGGTTCTCTGTAGGTAGTTTTATGTATAACTCGTATGGCTCTTTTTTGCAGGACGAAGATATCCTTTATTTAACCAGGTAAAAGACTCATTGAGATTAAAATGTCTTTTTCCAAGAGCGACCTGGCCAAGAGGGGCAGCATGTACGAAGTTACACCAGATAAGACACAGACAAGACAGGCAGACAAATACAGCTGTAAAACACAAATAAAATGGCACGTTAGCCAGTCAATATGCGAAGTAAAACAAACTATTTAAAAATCATTCAGAACTGGCAACATTTAAAACGATTTCAGGATATACGAGCACTCACATCGACCAACGGTGTCGTGTCCTCTGTCCTTTAAGATGGACCTGAATTCCTCCATAGTGATTACATCTGAGAGTTTCAGCTCCTTCTGTTCCAAGCTGTGGGGGAAGCATGTTTAACAGCTGTTTCACCCAGTTCTGTTCTCACTGTAGGGACCAGCATCTGAACCACATCTTGGGAGTGCAGGCCATACAGACTTTCTCTTTGACACATATATGTGCAGATGTAGGAGGGAACCAACCCAAGCAATGAGAAAGTGTGCGAGCAGACAAAGATGGCCAATTAGCAGCAGCATATAAAGTGCAATGGTGTACTCGATATCCACATCCAGTGATAAATCGTAAGGCTCAATGGTACACGATATCCAAGCTCTTTAGGCATTGGTCAGAGGCGTTCATGTCTAGCAGGTCACCATCATCTAATACAGGTAAAAACGCTGCAGATATCAAATGTTTCCTTGTCTGAAAAGAGAAACAGGATTTATTTCTGTAAAATAAACCTAATTTTATTTTTAGCTTTGAAACCGTGTATTTTCCGTGTATAACTTGAAGGACAAGTTCTGTTCAATAAGATATCCCAGATTCCTTTCATTCATTCATTCATTCCCAATGATCGCATATTTAAATGCACTCTGAGTATCAGAATGGGCTATTGATGACTTCACGTCACCACCGCTAAGCTAAAGGAGGCTAATGTTGGGCTATAAAGGAACTACAGCACGGTCACATGACTTCACGTCACCACCGCTAAGCTAAAGGAGGCTAATGTTGGGCTATAAAGGAATTACAGCACGGTCACATGACTTCACGTCTCCACCGCTAAGCTAAAGGAGGCTAATGTTGGGCTATAAAGGAACTACAGCACGGTCACATGACTTCACGTCACCACCGCTAAGCTAAAGGAGGCTAATGTTGGGCTATAAAGAAACTAAAGGACGGTCACATGACTTCACGTCACCACCGCTAAGCTAAAGGAGGCTAATGTTGGGCTATAAAGGAACTACAGCACGGTCACATGACTTCACGTCACCACCGCTAAGCTAAAGGCGGCTAATGTTGGGCTATAAAGGAACTATAGCACGGTCACATGACTTCACGTCACCACCGCTAAGCTAAAGGAGGCTAATGTTGGGCTATAAAGGAACTACAGCACGGTCACATGACTTCACGTCACCACCGCTAAGCTAAAGGAGGCTAATGTTGGGCTATAAAGGAACTACAGCACGGTCACATGATTTCACGTCACCACCGCTAAGCTAAAGGCGGCTAATGTTGGGCTATAAAGGAACTACAGCACGGTCACATGACTTCACGTCACCACCGCTAAGCTAAAGGAGGCTAATGTTGGGCTATAACGGAACTACAGCACGGTCACATGACTTCACGTCTCCACCGCTAAGCTAAAGGAGGCTAATGTTGGGCTATAAAGGAACTACAGCACGGTCACATGACTTCACGTCACCACCGCTAAGCTAAAGGAGGCTAATGTTGGGCTATAAAGAAACTAAAGGACGGTCACATGACTTCACGTCACCACCACTAAGCTAAAGGAGGCTAATGTTGGGCTATAAAGGAACTACAGCACGGTCACATGACTTCACGTCACCACCGCTAAGCTAAAGGCGGCTAATGTTGGGCTATAAAGGAACTATAGCACGGTCACATGACTTCACGTCACCACCGCTAAGCTAAAGGAGGCTAATGTTGGGCTATAAAGGAACTACAGCACGGTCACATGACTTCACGTCACCACCGCTAAGCTAAAGGAGGCTAATGTTGGGCTATAAAGGAACTACAGCACGGTCACATGATTTCACGTCACCACGCTAAGCTAAAGGAGGCTAATGTTGGGCTATAAAGGAACTATAGCACGGTCACATGACTTCACGTCACCACCGCTAAGCTAAAGGAGGCTAATGTTGGGCTATAAAGGAACTACAGCACGGTCACATGATTTCACGTCACCACCGCTAAGCTAAAGGCGGCTAATGTTGGGCTATAAAGGAACTACAGCACGGTCACATGACTTCACGTCACCACCGCTAAGCTAAAGGTGGCTAATGTTGGGCGTGATGACGTTTAGTCGTCTCATTTAGACACTTGTTAGCAACCTCTGCTTTTAAATCCACCTGTGGGGTATTTATTGACGTTTTATGTTGTAGAACAAACCATTAAAGTCTCTTCAGCTTGTGTTTACCACAGACCTTAAACACATTCAGAAAACCATTAAAGAGAGAACCGGAAAACCCTAAAATGCTGACTCATTCTGGAGTTTAGGACTCAATCAATCTATTATAAATAACTCTGCTTTAGACCAGGGTTGCCAACGTTGGGTACCTGGCTGGAGTGAGGTTTTGATATCATGGGTTTAATTACACATATGCACTAAATGACTGCTATCGTGTCAGCAGCGGGACCTTAGCATATATATAGGATATATATACAATATATACAAATACACAATATTGGACACAGACTATAAAGGACACAACGTTTCATTCACTAATGAAAGTCAAACACATGTTTGTTTCCACTGTTTTATTGTGTGCCTGTCGCGATAAGCAATTCATTGACTTATCGTACGATAAATAAAAATGACTTCGATACATTTCCATTTCCATGAGGATGTGACTAGTAGCTTGAAAGGATGTACTTGTATTATTATACATTATCATTATGTCAGTGGTCTAAAATGATACAACGGTGCCGACAATATTATCGGCAATCACAATAATTTCCGGGAAAATGTATCCAACAAAATTAATTATCATGAGAGGCCTACATGACACACACACACACACGCACGCACGCACGCACGCACACACACGCATGAACTCAATGTCCTTTTTTTGAGAAAGACCGGCGTCAGGAGTGGCCACAACAGGATGTGTGCCAGGGGACGCATTTAAAGGACGCACCACATGCTCCTGATGACCCTCTGTAGAGCCACGACTTCTGAAAGTGTTTTTCTGAGTTCCCGCTGTTCCGATCTGAGAGGGATGGGAACAATGATGGAGATAGAAAGAGACTGACATGTGGGAGGAAAGTTCAGGTTCCAGGTTGGGTTCACTCTGAGTTGGTGGGTTTCTTCAGTCCCTTATAAGCCGAGCTGTTTCTGTTCGGTCTCATCAGATAACTTCTGAACAGTCAGCTCTTCCTCCGCCAGAGAAAACCGGAAATACTTCATGTATCCAGGAGCAGCAAGCACCAGGGTTTAATGTGGGTTTAATCCACCGTCAAACATCTCCGGTTTTAGGGTCATGGTAATGTACCATTTCTGCAGCGGTGGAAGAAGTACTCGCATATAGTAAGAAATCAAACGGAAACGAAAACAAACAACTTTATAATTGGTTAAAAAACACCCTTAGCTCCAACAGGAGTCAATACATACATATATGCGCAATATATCGTATCGCAATACTTAGCATATCGTAGAATCGCAATACTATCATAGCTTAAGTATCGCGATAGTATCGTGGCAGGTGAGTCCCACGCCTAGTCTGTGGTCAAAGCTTGTTTAACACGTTTTAAAACGGCTACATAATTAGAGAGCAAACAGCTGTTTAGACGGTCATCCTTCAGATCATCAGAACCACTCGGGACAGGGCAGCGGTTCTTCAGATTTCCTCCTCGGTGTTTTACAGTGAGAGTGTTTTCACACGCTTTGTGCATATTCTGTTTCCTTCCTTCCTGATGAATAAGTGAGAGGAGGAAGCCTGAGGCGGCATGCATGCTCGACTCTGCTCGGAGAGTAAATGAAGTAGAAACAAGTCTCAGGTTCAGCTCCAGGTCAGCGTGATGTTGGAGTGCTTTGCAGGATTCAGTCTGCTGACAGAGTTCTGTTGAGGACCCCAAAGGATGATATAATGTATATTAATAAGCATGAATGAGTATGCAGACTATAACTAGAAAATGGCTTCGTCGATTTGGACAATTGTGCTGTGTTTTCTTGAGGATGCTGATTAAATTCCACATAAATCGACCCAAAGTTCATCAAAATCGCCCCGAAGTTCATCAGAATCGACCCAAAGTTCATCAAAATCGACCCGAAGTTCATCAAAATCGACCCGAAGTTCATCAAAATCGACCCAAAGTTCATCAAAATCGACCCGAGGTTCATCAAAATCGACCCGAAGTTCATCAAAATCGACCCGAAGTTCATCAAAATCGACCCGAAGTTCATCAAAATCGACCCGAAGTTCATCAAAATCGACCCAAAGTTCATCAAAATCGACCCAAAGTTCATCAAAATCGACCCAGAAAGGGGCATCATTTGTACTCTGTAGTCTCGGTGGGTCGATTTTGATAAACTTTGGGTCCATTTTGAAGTTCGAGGAGACCCTTTTTTGATTATTAATGCTAATTAATGCAACTTATTCCAATTGTACTAATTGAAGAACATCTAACTAACATGCAGGTTAGCATCCGGCAGTTTCTATGTACTGGGGACCCTACTATATATATTCGGTAGAGCCGGGACTCGATTAAAAAAA